>NC_056726.1:587493209-587513209 GCF_019279795.1 Protopterus annectens | reverse complement strand
CAACCAAAATTTTTTGGGGGTTTTTTAATTCCCTTTAAGTTTTTTTTTTTCCCCCAAGAAAAAAAATTTTTTTGGGGGTCAAATTTTTTTTCCCGGGAAATTTGGGGCCTTTTTTTTTTGGGGGAAAAAAAATTTTTTAAAAAAGTTTAAAAAAAAAGGGAAAAAAAAAAAAAAAATTTTTGTATTTTGTAGGGAAAAAAATATATATATATATATATATATATATATTTATATATATATTTTTTTTTTTTTTTTTTTTTTTTTTTTTTTTTTTTTTTTATATATATATATATATGAATATAAATATAAAAAAATAAAAAAAAAAAAAAAATAAAAAAAAAAAAAAGAAAAAAAACCCGGGCCCCCACTTATAAAAAAAAAAAAAAATTTAAAAAAAAAAAAAAATTTTTTCCAAAAAGGAATTTTTTTTTTTTTTTTAAAAAAAACCCCCCGGGGGAAAGGGGAACATGCCCCCCAAAAAAGGTTGGTAAACCCCCGGGGGGGGGAAAAGGGGAAATTTTAAAAAAAAATTTTTTTTAAAAAGGGTTTTTTTTTAAAAACCCGGGGGAAAATTTTGGGGAAAAAAAAATTTTTTTCCCCGGGGTTTTTTGGTAAACCCCAAAAAAATTTCCCCAAAAAAAAAACCCCCTTTTTTTTGGGGGGGGGGCCCCCCCCAAAAAAAAACCCCGGGGGGGGGGGGGAAAAAAAGCGGAAAATTTTTTACCCCCTTTAAAAAAAAAAAAAAAAAAATTTTGGGTTTTCCGGAAAAAAAAAAACCCAAATTTAACCCCCCCCCTTTTTTCCAATCCCCCAAAAAAAAAAACCAAAAAATTTTAGAAAACCCCTAAAAATTAAAAAAAAAAAAAAATTGGGAAAGACCCCCCCAAAAAAAATTCCCCAAAAAAAAAAAATTTTTTGCCCCAAATTTTTGGGGCCCTTTTCCTTTTTTTTTCCCCCCCAAATTTTTGGGGGGCCCCTTTTTTTTGGGGGGGGCCCCAAACCAATTGGGGGTTTTGTTTTTTTTTTTCCCCCCCCCCCCCTTTTTTTAAGGGGGGGTTTTTTTTTTAATGGGGTTTTTGGGGGACCCCCCCTTTTTTTGGGGTTTTTTTTTAAAAAACCGGGGGGGGCCCCTTTTTTTTGGGGGGGGCCCCCCCTTTTTTTTTTCCCCCTTTTTTTTTTTAAAATTTAACCAATTTTTCCCCCGGTTTGGGGCCCGGGGTTTTAAAATTTTTTTTTAAAACCCAAATTTTGGTTTGCCAAAAAACCCCCCCCCGGGGGGGGGGGGTTTTTTTTTTGGGGGGGCCCCCCCCCCGGGGGGGAAACCCCTTTTTTGGTTTTTTCCCCCAAAGGGGGAAATTTTTGGGGGAAAAAATTCCCCCCCCCCCCCCTTTGCCCTTTAAAACCCCCCCAAAATTTAAAAAAAAAACCCCCGGGGGGTTTTTTTTTAAAAGGGGCCCCAAATTTTTGTTTCCCCCTTTTCCGGGAAAATTTTTTTAAAAACCCCAAAGGGGGTTTTTTTTTTGTTTGGGGAGGGGGGGGGGCCCCTTTTTGGGGGGGCCCCCCCCCCCGGGGGGGGGGTCTTTTCCCCCCCTTTTTTCGGGGGGGGCCCCCCCCAACTTGTTGAACCCGGGGGTTTTTGGGGGGGCCCCCCCCCCCCGGGGGGTTTTGGGTTTTTTTTTTTTTGGGGGGGGTTTTTTTGGGGGTGCCCCCCCCCCTTTTCCCGGCACCCCCGGAATTTTTCCCCCCAAAAAAATTTGGGGGTTTTTGGGGGGTTTTTTCCCCCCCCGGGGGGAAACCCCCCCCCCCTTTTTTTTTGGGGTTTCTTTTTTTGGGGGGGGGCCTTTTTTTGGGGGTCTTTTGGGGGGCCCGGGGCCCCAAAAGGGGGGCCTTAAAACCCCGGGGGGGGGCCCGGGAATTTGGCCCCCGTTTCCGGGGGGGAAACCTTTAAAAAATTTTTTCCCCAAAAAACCCCGGGATTTTTTGGGGGTGGGGGAAAATTGGGCCCCCCTTTGGGTTGGGGGGCCCAAAAACCCCCCCCCGGGGGGGGGGGGGAAAGATGTTTTTTAAAAAAATTTTTTGGGTTTGGGGGCCCTTGGCCCCGGGGGGAAAAGGGGAAACCCCCCCCCCCCCCCCTTTTTTTTTGGCCCAAAACCCGGGGGGGTTTTTTCCCCCAAACCTTTTTGGGTTTTCCCCGGGGTTTTTGGGGGGGGTTTTATTTCCCTTTTTTGGGGTTCCCCCCCCCCCCCCTTTTTTTTTTTTGGGGGGGCCCCCCCCCCCTTTTTTTTTTTTTTTTTCCCCCTTAACATTTAATTCCCCCCGGGGGGGGGCTTTTCCTTTTGGTTTTTTCCCCGGGGGGGGTTTTAAAACCCCCATTTTTTTTCCCCCCGGGTTTTGTTCTCCCCCCCCCCTTTTTGGGGGCGGTTTCCCCCAAATTTTTTAAAAAATTTTAAAAAGGGCCCCCTTACCCCCCCCCCCTTTTCCCTAGGGGGTTAACCCCCCCTTTTTTTGGGACCCCAACCCGGGTAAAGGTTTCATTTTTTCCCCCCCCCTTTTTAAATTTTTTAATTTTTCCCCCCCCTTTTTTTAAAAAAAACCCCCGGGGAAAACCCCACAATTTTTTTTTTTTTTAAATTCCCCCCCCCAGAAAAAACCCCCCCCCTTTTTTTAAAACCCGCCCCCAAAGGGTTTTTTAACAAACCCCAAAACCCCTTTTTTAAACCCCCCCCCCCAAAAAAACCCCCCAAAAAAAACCCCAAAAAAAAAAAAAATTTTTTTTTTTAAAATATAAATTTTTAAAAAAAATTTAAAAAACCCAAAACCACAAAAAAAATAAAAAAAAAAAATTTTTTTATAAAAAAAAAAAAAAATTTTAAAAAAAAATTTTTTTTTAAAAAACAAAATAAAAAAAAGGGGGGGAAAAAAATTAAAAAAAAAGGGCCCAAACCCCCCCCCAAAAAAAAAAAAAACTTTTAAAAAACCCCCTCTTAAAAAAAAAAACCCCTTCCCCCCAAAAACCCCCCCCCGGAAAAAAAAAAAAAAACAACCCCCCCCCCAAAAAATCCCTTTTTTAAAAAAAAAATTTTTTTAAAAAAAAAAGGGGGCCCCCCCCGGGGGGTTTTTTAAAATTTTTTTAAAAGGGAAAAAAATGGGGTTGGGGTTAAAGCATTTTCCCTTACCCCCAAAAAAACCCCCCTTTTTTGGGGGGGGGAAAAAAAAAACCCCCCCCCAAAAAACCCAGAAAAGGGTTTTTTAAAAACCCCCCCCAAAAATTTTTGGGGGGGGGGGTTGGGGGTTAAAAGGGGGAAAAAAAAAAAATTTTTCCAGCCCCAAAGGAAAAACCCCAAAAAAAGGGGGGGGAAAAGGCCCAAAAAAAAAAAATTTTACAAATTTTTTTAAAAAAATTAAAAGGGGAAATTTTTTTTTGGGGGGGAAAAAAAAAGGGGGGGAAAAAATTTTTTTGGGGGAAAAGGGGCCCCCCCAAAAAACCAAAAAAAACCCCCAAAAAAAAATTTTTACAATTTTTTTTTAAAAACAAACCAAAAAAAAAGGGGTTTGGGGGGGAAACCCAAAAAAAAGGGGGGGGTTTTTTCCCCCCCAAAAAATTTTTTTTTAGAAGGGGGGTTTTTGGGGGGGGGGGGAAAACTATGTGTCCATCTACACAAGGATATACGGGGGCCCCCCCGGGGGGCCGAGGGGGGGTTTTGGGGGGGGGGGGGGGCCCCCCCCTTTTTGGGGAAAAAAAAATTTTTTTGTTTTTTGTTTTTTTGGGGCTGCTCTACATATATTTGACCCCGGAAAAAAAAATTTTTTGGGGGGGGGGGGTTTTTTTTTCCCCCCCCAAAAAGGGGGGGTTTTTCCCCCCCCCCCCTTCCAAGGAAAATGTCCTAAACACAGGATAACTCCCATACACCTACAAGACAACTGCATTGTTTTCTTATGCTAACCAGTGCTAGATGTGTAGCATCCATATTCACAGCTGGCCACTGTAGATCCAACAATGGGGAGTACTGACATCTGTGCAGTGACCTGGCTGATGTCCCTGTAGTGCACAATAGCACCACCACCATATACCTCAGAACCTAGCACTACCACCATATACCTCAGAACCACACATGTGTCCCATAACACAGGTATGGACCGCTCCCACATACATAAAGGCCACTCACATTTACTGACCGGTCCCCCCACGAAAGGCATCACAGATGAGCCATGTGCAGAACACAGTGTCACATGCTGCATTCTAGGATGTAAACTGCAGACACCACCATTGGACCACCAACAACCATACATGGGGTATGACAAAAGTATGCCACCATGTGACCCGAGTGTACTGTACTAAACTCTACATCAACTGTAGACAGTAAAATGTACTGACACAGTTGGTTTATGTGTTATGCAATGCAATGATACCACTGTCTGTGACCAGGTCAGCTGTACACATAAAAGGGGCCCCCAGTACTGTCCACCATTAGCAGATGTTTGTTGCTGTACACCAGTACACACCCTCATGTATGGATATGAAAAATGTACCTGCCCTGGGGATTTCATGCCCACACACAACATATGTAAATAGCAATTTGTAGTCCTTTGTGCAAACAGGTGGCTACAGCCATTAAAACATGCCCTGGAATTTGGTCCATGGCTGTTTAATGCTAACAGTACATAAGGTGTGATATCAATGTTTGGGGGTAACATCCCTCTGTACTGGTCACCCATCATATCATAAAAACAATCCATTTATGTATGTTTTCCCTATCCACCAATTGCAATGCCTACAAACATGACCAAATGTCAGGATTGTAGGACCTACACACCACATGTAGTGTTTGCATTCAGATAATGCAGGGAGTTGCTGATGTATGCAGGTGGATCCTAGTACATCATGCAAGCCCTCAACATTGCCAACTGTATATGGTGATATGCTGAATGTACAGAAAGATGTACCCCAGGTATGGACAGATGTGTTTAAATAACTAAGTGGGGGATCTTTGCAGATGGATGTTTGCTGTGGGCAGCTCACAGGTGTGTCACAAGCGGTCCTACAATAACCCCCTGTAACCGGTAAGCAATGGTTTTTTAATTGAAGGACATAACACAAACTTAGACAGGGGCAGGGTGATAGCGAAGGTAAATCACTTGACACCTGTTAATAGATATGACCCCTAGTGCATATATCAGCACTGTTGGCACAGGAAGCCAGTACAGTTTGTAAGTGCAATACCCGTATGTCTGACATACATAAAGAGCTAGGCAGGTCTGAGATTCACAGTACTGGCATGTGTGGGTTTTTGTCCATATTTGTTTATTGTGGGGAATACATCTCAATTGCCCCCTCCTGTACACTAGTGTACACATCTGTACAGACTGCAATGTATAAAGCAGGACATAGGCAGGGTGTATCTCACACATGTGAGGTATCTGTATGTGCATGACATAGGTGATTAATTACTGAATGCCACAGGGGTGTGTATGTGGGCTGACTGGTCCCTTTGGGTGTATGTTACCATACTGAACTGATAGGACCCCCCCCACCACCAGGGAAAGCATTCCCCTATCCGTGTTGATGTCCTCTTAGGTTTCTGACTACCTGTACATGTGTATTCTCTGTGGTGCTCATGTAGGTGCACAGTACTGTAATGATGATTTGCACATAGGCAGGGGGCCTCCCCACCAGTAGCAACTGTGGGTGTGTTTGTGTTGGTGAAGCCGGGGGGTGTGTGTGTGTGTGTGTGTGTGTGGGTGTGTGTGGGTGTGTGTGTGTGTTACAGTGTCAATGAATACATGTGTGTCAATACCTGAGTGTGTGGGGTGCAGTTGTGTGTTGGCATCCTGTCATGGGAATGTGTATTACTGATTCCCATTGAGGCGTCGCACTTCCCACTGGCCTCTACCCTTGTAATCAGCTAGACCACTCTCTTACCTCACCACTCCATGGAACTGTACCTGTGATGTCACCCTTTATTGATGTCACCCGTGCCACAGTAGCTTAATACACAGCTATCATGCTTGGAACAGTAGACGGTTTGTAAAGGGGACATTATCACTGGTATGTGGCAGCTACATGGTGCATGCATATTCATACAATTTAGTAGTCCACATTGACATATGGGACACTTTAAATGCAAACACTGGCATCCACCGGGAATTTCAATTAGACCTGAAGGATAGCAGAATAACATGACCAACATGTTTACTGTTGTTACACAAGACACATCCTGTTACCAGTATTGTACACCTGTACTACATGGTATATCTGCTGACTGTCAACAGTCCTCAACATATCATCCTAGTCTGTTCACCCTGTGCATCAGACCATATGAGCATGTCCCTGCACCGATGGTGTGGATGTCAGTGATGCATAGCAGTTATCATCATATGCACAGGGTGTTTAAAGTTTGGAGGCCTAGGCTGCACCATTGGATGACATCGGTGTGTGGGCCGATTAATTTGGGGGTGTGGATGTTATGCATGTGTGTTTTGCCCCATATGTGTCCAGGGGTGCTTTTCACACAGTTCTCCCATGTGTCTGGCCTACACAGGGTTTTTCAGCTCAGACTGTACAGGTGAGGTTTTTCAGTTCACTGTCCGCCATGGGCTGTGACCTGTGCCTGCCAGGGGGTTTCCCGGCACTACCAGGCAGAGGTGCAGATTGGGTACTGTCTGATGTCACAGTCCACTGGAACCATGTCCCTGTTGGGACCATCCTGGGGCCCCCACATGGCCTGCTTTTCTGGGGTTTGGGCAGCACAGCACCAGATGCACTGCTGCTGCTACTGCCACTATGGGAGGGGGATGTGAGGTAGCTCGTAAAAAGACCTGACAAGGTGATGTAGCAGGCCTACATCCACGTGCCTGATGCCTCACCCCACCAGATGTTCCAACACAGACAGCTCATGCCCCGGGTTGTCATGCCGGTCAAGGACTCCAACCATGTCACCCCAAATGTCTATACAAAGCACCAGCAATCTGCTGCTGAGCATTTACCATTGCCTGGATGCTGTTGTTTAAAGAACAGACAGCAGCCCTCTGTAGCTTCTGATCTTCTTGTTTCCCCCATTCAGCACATGCCTGTGCCCCCATTACAGCCTGAAACATGTCTGGTGACACCAGCTGCTGTGCTCTGCAGGGGGGATGTTGGCCAGAGGTCCTCCTATGAGCAACACTGGCCCTGCCTGTGTGGGGCCCCCCAGTAGTTTGGCTGACACCATGGTGTGCAACACCTTCCAACCCCCAACTTTTTCCGTTCCAAGCCTTCCTCTTGGGCCCCTGGTGATGGGGAAAGTGCAGGTATGGGATCTTGCTGGGATGAGGGGGATATAGATGGAATGGCAACCAATGGCACAGTTTCAGCCCCTGACAACTCTGCCTGTGACTCAATCATCTGTTCATGATCACTGCTGGAGTCTGTGGGGACACTAACATCAGGTGTACGGCAGGGGGGCAATGCACCTACATCACCTGTGAGGGGCAAGAACTGTACAAAAACATACAAAAACACACACACATTTATATGGGAAAGGGATGCAACATGCATGTGTAAGGCAAGCATGCAGCCCGACAATAATAGTGGTAGTTATCATACATCCCTAGGTTGCCCCAGCATGCATTTTTAAACAATGGGATGCAAATTTCAACAAAATAGTGGTTAGCATACATCCCCTGTTACACCATGTGGACCAGCACAGGTTAACAGTACACCTGCCTGATTTTGGCATATGACCTTGATAATCACATGTAGTATGACATGTGATCTGCTGACATGCAATGACATGCATACATGTTTAACACAATGGTGTCCTGTCAATATACAGTGGGGTTTGGGGTACCAATTAATGTTGTCTGTCCACCCCACAGATATACTGAAATTTAGCTGATGTGCATGGCCATTGCAGGGAATCATGGGGGTCTCTAGTGCTATACAGTGTGAGTTACAGACAGACGTGACCTTTCTCAGATCAATACATATATACTGTGGAATGTGAAAATCACTGAGGTGTATACACACTAAACCATGATGTGGAATTGTGACACAGGTCACTGATGGGGTATGGATGACATGCACATCTGCAACCATATTTGCTGCAGCCTGGCAACTATGGGGAGACATGGTGAAACACGGGACACCATGTCCCACATGACATCTGTGTAAAAACCCCACACACACACACACACACACACACACACACACACACACACACACACAAAAGGACAAAATGTCCATCACCCGCAAAGGGGAAAGTACTGTATCTGTGGCCTGTGTGGATACTGTACAGGTAACTGCTGTCATGTTCAAAACCCCCAAGATGTTCAACACATCCTATGTGGTGGATTGATGTTATGCCTACACAAGATGTGCACAGGCCTGTAGGATGTCTAGTGTTCCACATCTACATTATGACCATTTTAAAAGGGCCCTGGGAAAGGATTTTTGGGGGGTACACACAAACACTTCTTTTGTGGTTCTCCGCCTCTGGCCTCCTCCCTGGCCTTTTCATGTGTTGTCCAAATTTTGTGATGGGCATCTATTTCACATGCCTGTGTTGCCCCCTATGACATATATGCTCCACTGACAACAGGGTTATGCAGATAAAGGGTGGTATGTGGGATATGTTTTCAGGTTAGGTAGGCAGTGTAAACCCGGAAAAGATGTCATGGACATGTCAAGATAGCACATCACATTGTGTGACATTCATAGCAGGGTATGATCCACAGGGGAAATTTAAAATCCAGCCCACTTTTAGTACTGTTTTATTCACCAAAGTGTAGATCGATTCCCCATGGGCCCCCCACCCGATGCACAGTGTAACACTGGTTTAAAATTTTTGAGGGTTCATGTAAATGGTTAATGGGTTTGGGAATGGTGTCATTGTGATCTTTCAATGACCTGTATATTGTGGGACCCTCATTAAAGTGTTACAGGGTTTTAATGGCCCCATGGCGAAAGGAAAGCCCCGTAAAAACACCCCATAATGGTCTTCCAAAAAAGGGGGTTAAAAGGGAACCTTGGGAAAACCCCCCCTGGAAAGGGGGCAGGGGCCCTGTGAAAAAGCTGACATTGCTATACAAAAGGGTTTTGTTGCATAACCCCAATGCATACATGTTTTGTGTATACATTTCCTTGCATATAAAGTTAATTAAAATTTAATCACCAATATATGGTTGTTGTTTGGTGGTTGTTTGGGGTTTGGGTTGGGGGTTGGAGAACCCCCCTTACCAAAATTAATTTTGGTGTGGTTTTTGAGGTGTCCCGGGTTTTGGGTGTTCACATTAGGGGGGGGTTTGGTACCATTTTCAGTTTTGTTCATTTGCTTTTTTCCCAACAAGAATCACCGTGCTGCAAAATGCTGGTTTGCATTTTGGCCAAACATCTTAACCCCCCGGGAAACCTTACAGGGATCCCTGCTGTTCACCTGTGGCACATGGTGAAAAGGGCATATTTTCCCGAGGTAATGAGGGGTCAAATTCCCAATGTAAAGGGGGGGGCCTTTTGCATCCCGGAAGGTTTTGGTTTTAGGGCAGGGGCACATTTCATCCCCGGGAATAAATACATAAAATTTCATGTTATCACCCTTTAAAATTTTTTGCCCTTTTCATAATGCATGTTTGGCACAAATTTAATGTTATGGGGAAATCACCCCCAAAAATTTTGGTTTTGTTTGGGTTTAGGGTTACATTGGGTCAACTCCCCTGTTTTACATGGTTTTTGTATTTTTTCATCCATCCACATTTGGGTGAAAATAATGGTGTATTGCACAAAAAGGCCAATCCTTAAAAATGACCCGTATGCAGAATTTTTAAAGGGAAAATTTTGTTTCTGATTTCAAACTAACAGGCACTGTAAAAGGGTTTAAAACCCCCTTATCATGGTTTGGCCTGGGGCACCACCAATTATTTTAAAATTCCGGATTTCAAACAACCCCAGGGGTTTGGTCTGTTATTTGGTAATTATGGCATGCCACTGGGTTTTGGGGAGGAAAACCCAAATCCCCGGGGAAAATTTACCCGGTTAAAGGGATACACCATTTGGAAAATTTCATTTGACGGGGAAATGTATCAGGTTTCAATTGTTGGGGCAAATTTTACAGTTATTGGGTGTCCTTCATGAGATGCCAACTCATGGGGTTTACATGGGGAAATTCCAAAAATATATTATTGGGGGAGATTGGGAAAAAACAATTCCTGGAAAAACCTTAAAAAATATGTGGTCTAAACCCGGCACTACCCCCTGGGGTGGATTCCCTTGGGTGGAATGGAAACCCTGGCCCTTAACACCCGGACGGACCCCATATCAGGGGGTAAAAAGGGCCCACCACAAACAGGGGATCCTTTCATGGTTCCCCCCTGGGTTTACATGGGGAAAAATCCCGGGGCAATAACCTTTAAAAAACGCCCCTAAAATTTAACTGGTCAGGGCCCTTCAAAACAGGCCCCCAGCCTTTGGGAAAATTTTGGGGATTAAAAAGATCAAAAATCAATTTGGGGGTTTTAACCCCCGGTGGGAAAAATGCCCCAAATTTTAGTAAATTCCAGCATTTAAAACCTTTTGGGAAAATATCATGTTCCAGGGAGGGTAACAGTTATTTTTCCCATGGGGCAAAAACTCCCCCTTACCCCAGGGTGAGTCTGATCATAAAAATTTCCCGGAAAACCCTGTTCCCCAAAAAACCTTAAAACTTCTCAAAGCAAACTTTCCCCTATTTAAAACTTGGGACCCCCAGCCCGTTTTTTAAAAAAGGGGGGTTCAAAAGCCTTCAGAAAACCCCAAAGGCCTGGGTAGGAACCCTGCCTTTGGGGAATTTTGGGGGCCCCAGCCTTAAAAACTTTTCAAAAGAGGGGTTTAAAAGAACAAAACCAAAAAGGGAAAATATGCAATTGGGAAAAACAACATCTTAAAAAACAAAGGGCCAATTTTAGAGCTTGGAAAAGGCTCAAAAGGGCCCTTTTTATGTTAAAAAAAAACCCCAAAATGGTCGAATTTTGTCCCAAAAGTCAAAAACACTAAACGAAAACATATACCCCGGTTCATGGGCCTTTTTACCCCTTCCCCCAAAGGAAAGATTCTTTTCCCCGCATTTACCAATCTAAAAAAGGGGGAAAGATTTAAACAAAACCCCTCAGCAGGTTTACCCAAAAATTTGGGAAATTAAAAACGGCAAGCTTTTAAAATTTAGCCTTTTTCCCCGGATATGTCCCCGGGGGGGGAAGTGCCCCCCCACAGCAAAACCCCTTTAAAAATCAAAATCCATCCAAAAAAAACCCTAAGGGGACAAAAAAAGATATGGGGGCTTGGGAAGACATTAGACCCATTCTTTGGGAAAAGTCCCTTTGGGGGAATTTTCAAAAATCAAAGGATTGTTTTTAAAAAAATCCCTTGGGCCACCCGGGTTTGGCCCCAAAAATACCCCCTGGGGTTCCGGGAAAAAACCCCTTGCACAAGATTTAAACCAAAAACAGAACCCCCAAGGGTTTGGTTTGGCTGTGTGGCGGACAATGGTTCCCCCAATTCCTTGGCCCCAAATTTTTATTATTTAGGTACAGGGCCCTGAGGTTTTTTGAAAACTATTCCAAAGGAAAGAAATGCAGCCGAAACCCCTCCAAAAAAAGGGGGAGACCTGGCCCTTAAAGTGGTTGGGTTCCCCGGGAAAAAAGGGGAAAACCCTAAGGGGGGCAAAACAAACACTTTTTGGGCCCCAAGGTTATGGTTTTTTTTTCACTTCAAATGGAGAAAAAAACCCTTTTGTTTTTCTGGGATTACTCCCAATTTTAGGGAATTTTTCCCCTGTACCCCATTATGACCAAAGTAATTAAGCCCCTTCGGGGGGTTTGTTTCTGCCAAGGAGCCCCAAAAATTCCCCCCGGAAAAGGAATAAAAACTGTATAATGTGGTTTGGAAAAACCCCGTAAAAAGGTGATGAAAGTCCTTTACTCAAGGATGAACCCCGTTTGGCATCCCCCTTTAAAAACCAAATCCACCAAAACCCCTTGACAAGGTTTCAGGTTTAAAAGGGCTCGGAGGGTAGTTTTTCCCCGGAAATTTCCCTTTTCGTTTTTGTCCCCTTTTTTGGGGGAAACCCGTTTTTGTTCAAAAGGAAACAACCTGGGAAAGGGGGCTAGGGTTTTAAAAATTTGTGTACGTGGAAAAGGCCCCCTTGGGGTTTTTTATATAATAAACCCAAAAATTTTGGGGAGGTTTTCCCAGGGGAGATAGGCCAGCCCTTTTAAACCTTTCCTATTGGGTACAGGGGCCCCGTTGGGTGGAAATGTTTACCTGTTGGGGGGGTTTTTTTTATTTCCCAAGACCCTATTGGGAAAAGCTTTTTCAGGAAAAACAAATTTTTCCCCGCTTTAAACAGTTTTTTTGGCCCAATTGATTACTTTTTAACATCAAATTTTACATTCCCTAGGTCTGCATTTTTTACCAAAAAATTTCTTCCCTTTCAAGGGGTAAAAAGGGGGGAAAACTTAAACCCTTCCAAATTATCTAGGTTTAATGTATTCAAATTCAGGTTTTTTCCCAAAAGTCCAATTTGTTCTCCCCGTCATTGGAAAGAATCTGGAACCCTTTGGGGCCCAAAGGTAAGCCTATGACCTTTTAACAAGCCTCTCCGCCTACCACCCAACACTACAACCTGTAAGAGATGCACTCAGCTAGCCAAACTGGAGGTAAAGGTCTCTCCAACCAAGCCTGAACCTGACTGTCATGTGGAGAAGGTACACAGTTGCACAACACCACACTCATCACATAAGCCTCACTGTATCTATCCCACCATTAAATGGGAAAACTACTCGTGTACCAACACATTAGCTCAACATCGTCTGGAATTCATAAACACCAATGCCCTGACTCAACATATCCACACACCCACCAGGAGCAACAATATCCTAGACCTAGTCATTACTAACATGAGTGACTGGTGCTCCACATGTGAAGCCAACTCCTCCTTGGTCCGATCAGACCATGTGCTGAACACTGTTGATATCCACATCCCGCACCTACCCCCATTAAGTGAACCACAGTATAATATGTCTACAAGGCCAACTACATGCTTCTTAAGTCAGACGTGGTGGACGTCATGACATCCATGCAGATGGACAGTACTGTTGCAACTGCTGAATCCTACACAAATGCACTCTAAAAACACTTACAGCAGTGCATGGCTTGTGCTATCCCAAACAGAACCAGGACGCTATACTCATAATTAACTAAATCAATCTGGTGGTCCCCTGCCATACACATATTGTACTACAGGAGGAAGACACTGTTGCAAATGAGAGTACAATACGATGAGTGGAGGAGATCCCTGGCCAGCCTCAGTAAGAAGGTGAGATCTCTTATAAGATCCTCCAAAGCTAGCTACAAAAACTTTAATGCAACTAATACCAACAACAACCACAGAGCCTCGATGTCAACAACCAGATCTGCTCCGAGTTACAGCACAAGGCACGAACATTACAGAAACAATGGATATTGGCAACATCCTGGCAGATCCCTCTCAAAGCTGCACACTCTGAAGGCAAAGGTTGGGAGGTACCCGATGTCTCTGACAGTGATCCATGATGTGCACCATAGCCTTGCAGACCCCCTGTACATCTAGATCAAGGGAGGTCATCGTCCCCCTGTACTCATCACTCATTAGACCTATGATTGAGTACAATGCCCCGTTCGGAATGTATCTGACCAGACACCTGCTGCAGCTTGAAAGGCCCCAAAAGTTCCTCACCAAAAGGATAAAGGGTCTCAAAAATATGTCTTATGCTGCCCGACTGAAAGAACTCCAGCTCTATTCATACCGCTTGCTCAGAGGTGACCTGTGCCTGACATATAAGGCCATGTCAAACCCAGATTTGATGAATATGCTTTACCTCAAAAAATCTAGATCCCTCAGAACCACAAGGGCGGGAGACTTAAACCTTGACACGGTTATAAATAGAACATGCTGGAGGGACAGATTCATCACCCAGAGACTCCCTATGCTGTGAAACAAAATCCCGGTACATGTGAGGCAGAGCACCTCTCTGGCCTTGTTCAAGAGGAATCTTGACCAATGGATGGGAGATTGCAGATATACCCCAGGGATTACTTCAGTGTCACTGCTTGACAGAGGCACAGCAAAATGATAGGCATAGTTTTTATTCAAACTAAAGGGGTGGCGAAAGCCACATAACTATGGGCTAGGCTTATAAATGCCCTTGGGCAGATAGCCTAGTATGAACCTATGAACCTATGAATATTACAGCATCCATGGGACTGGACAATATCCCAGGCTGCATTTTACACGAACTTCAGATCATACTGTCTCCTCACCTATGCACCATGTTCAATTATAGCCTCACATCAGGCATAGTGCCCCCTGAGTGGCACACAGCAACAGTTATCCCACTCCACAAAGGTGGCACCACAACAGACCATGGGACCTTATTCCCTATAGGCCTGACTAGCCTGGTCTGCAAGGCTATGGTGCACATCATGGATCACTGTCAGAGACATTGGGTACCTCCCAACCTTTGACCCCCTCCCTGTTTGGCATTGTTAAGGCTGGAACATGCCTCCTAAACCTGGTGGGCTTCTTAGAGACAGTTATCAAGGCATAAGATGAGCGTAAGCAGGTCCACACAGCCTACCTAGATCTCTCATAGGCTTTCAACACCATTCCTCCTTCTGGTATTATCAACATACCCATCCGCCTGAACATTAACCCTTAAGTCATGTGATGGTTTGCAAAGTGGCTCAAGGACAGAACACACACAGTAGGAGTTGCATACCCTAGGTCCAACTGTATACCAGTTACAACTGCCGTCCCCCAGGGCTCAGTCCTAGTACCCCCTCATGATCGGTATATACTTCTCTGATGTATAGACAAGCACAGGAGGGCTTGGCTGAAAAGGTTTGCAGATGACTGCAAACTAGGGGACGTAATTGTTTCCCCAGCTGTTACAGACACCCTCTGGAAGGATCGCACTGAGATGGATACCTGGTGTTAATATCATGGCATCAAGCTGAATGCCTAAAAGTGCATAGTCATCCCCTTTGGATATAACTAATTACCCACAGACTACCACATAGGTGCTAGTCCCCTACATACAAAGAAGGTATTACAGGATCTGGAAACACCAGTAGATAGCAATCTCTCCTTCGATACCGATAATGACAAGGTGGTTAGAATATCCTTCTACATGGTCCCTCTAATCTCTACTAGGTTCACTTCCAGATCAGAGGGGGCCATTATGAATCTACACATGTCATATCAGACCCATTAAAGGATACAACACCCCATTTGGGATATACCTTACAAGACAACTGCAACAGTTTGGAAGACCACACCAGTACCACACCAAGAGGATTACTGACCTCAAACAGATGACCTATGCAGCCCAACCTACGAAACGCCAGCTGTACTCAGTTGCATACTGCATACTCACAGGTGATCACTGCTTGACATACAAGGCCCATGTCCAACCCTGTATTGCTGAATATGCTCCACCTAAACAGAAGCCCTGAGAGCCACATGCTCTAGGGATATATACCTAACCACAACGATGAGTAAGACGTGCTGAATGGATAGATTCCTGACCCGGACACTCCCTATGCTTTGGAACGTGATTCCAATGTAAATCAGGCAGGGCCCCTCACGAGCACTCTTCAAAGGAAACATTGCCATGTGGATGGGAGACAGACATGTACCTGGAGAGCACTGCAGTGGCTCTGCTGGACAGAGGCACAGGGAACTATTGGCTCTGCCATTCAGAAGCACAGGGAACCAACCTATGGGTTGGTGAAAGACAACACATGCTAGCTAGGCTTACAGATACCCTTGGTAAGACAGCCTAGTACCTACCTTTGCACATATTACATGTCTTATGTGCATGGATAGCTAAATAGCTCTTCCATTTTACTTTGTTATCATGCTGATAAACTGTCGGCTCACTAAAAGACATATATATCCTGTTATTGTGTATTGTAAATGCCGATTGACATAACTAATGTTTGCCTACCATTACAGTAATGCTATGTAGCTTGTAATACATATCTGCCTACAATACTGTACATTACACAGTTATCGGCACAATATCCCACAATGCAAAACATACTTGCACAGTGGCCCAACCTTCCACATGTTATTCTCTGTATTACACCCATACATATGGCTACAGTTACAATATATCAACATATACTATCAGCTGTTATATCACATACGTGTTGGACCAACCCTGCCACTGACGTCGGCTGGTGAGGAGTATTTCTGTTCAAAGCCCTTATATATCATCCCTTGTGGTGTATGCAGTCTTTGCTTTGTGACCTATAGCAGTACACACAAATACTACAAGCATGACTATGTTCAACAATACATCACTACAAGATAACTGTTTCCACTATATGGATTGCGTGCACTTTAAATACTACAGAATAGTACTACATACACAGACATACTGACTGTTCTACATACCTTTTTACTAACCCGATGTATCGTTAACAGTTGATTCAATCTTTTTTGGTTTCAATGTTATTTGTAATGTTCTGCTGGTATATACGGATGGTTTGAATGTGATGACACATCCTTTTCTAGTTACATATTGGTAACGTGGTATCCTGTCCACCAATTGCTGTTCCAAAGTAGTTAATTGGATGCACATCAGCTGTGCAGCTACTCCATTAGCCGATACCTTGGCAACAGTGGTGTATAAGTGAGTACTCCTTTCAGGGGTTGTCCGTTTGCCTTACTTTCGAGGGAGATG
This sequence comes from Protopterus annectens, assembly GCF_019279795.1. NCBI lineage: Eukaryota > Metazoa > Chordata > Ceratodontiformes > Protopteridae > Protopterus > Protopterus annectens. Next base: position 587,496,475 of record NC_056726.1, on the reverse strand, counting down.
GCCTAGATGTGTTATTGCGATATATTTCAACAGCTATATGGAGACACACAAAGATATATTAGCTTCATGACTCCCGTGGACTATGTGTAATGGCTAGACGATTTAGTTCTACATGTGAGTACAGCTGTTATATTTCAGAACAGTGCTACTTATGCACGGTTTGTTTGTACCTGATACTTCTGCAGATGTTTAAGTCTGGCAAGGATGTTTGGCCAGCTCAAGGCCATATGGCTATGCATGAACTGTTATGTGGTGTACAGTGTGCTCACCAAACATCCTTGATTTGGTGCACAAGTCTAACATACTGTGCTGTTACTCACTAATTGCTAACGCATCCCGATGTATGCACAACCGTCTGAAACAGGATTAGTGCAAACAATCCCTATTACATCAGCAGCTGTTCCATTGTATAACAGCTGCTATTTCACTTAGGGCCATGTTAGTGTGTCTGACAAGGTATGTTAAGGCTTCTGTAGATGTCATACAGTGTGTGAATGATTTGTGATGTTATTACAGTTTGTATTGTAATATGTTTGGGTGTGGGGGTGATGTTGGTGGGTGTGCATAGCAAATGCAGGTGTGTAGGAACTGCTTTTATACATAATCACTATGTGCGTGAGGTTTACTTCCCTATTTGAACACCTATCATTTTGTGGGCTACTACAATGGAATTTGCAGGCTGATTCACTGAGGCACTGTTATGTGGTTCCTGTATAGCATGCAGGGGATGTTAGTCCTGTAATCCCTTCAGTAATACATCTGAATGTAATAACGTGTTGCTACATGATAGCTGTGTATTTCTGTCATAGGTACTTGCAGTCATCATATTTGTGTTGGTGACTGACCCTCTTTGGCTAGGGTTGCCATCTTTTCATATGTCCATAGTGGGTCCTTTTTGGAACACACATCTGATTTTACAGGCCGACACAAACCCATGGTCAGTACAAGGGATAGAACTTTCCTTTCTTGCCTAATTATAAGCTTATTCTTGTAGCAGTTTAGTAACTTATCCTGTTTCCTGTACCATGTAGGTACTTTAGAAACAGAAATAACTATTGTATGCAACTATTACAGTGCATAAAACACAAAAAAAGTACTTGCCCAAAAACCAGGGTAATCAAGTAAAGTAGAAAAAACACGATCACTGCCTCAAAACACCAGTAACCACACCAAGCCTTGGAAGTAAATCCTTTTAATTCACCTACTAAGCGCTTTCACCAAATGAATGGCTTCATCAGAGTCAGTGTTACACATAAAACAAACACATTTTATACTATTGAGTCAAAATGACTTCACCTCATCATTCAATTAATTAATTTCAATTAAACAATTGTAACCAAAAACCCTTTTTACAATTTTTATAAAATCCAAACATTCTTATCACAACCCAATATATGCATACAATGGTTTAGCACTTAACTTCAAATATATATATATATATATATATATATATATATATATATATATATATATGTATTAATATATGTAGTTTAAAACCATTTAACAAAAAAAGCTTTTTATATGATGCTGGCCTTGAATTTCAGAACTGGTTTTAAAGAAATATAATCAATGATACCAGGGTATCTAGTGGCATTTAATCTCAACTGCCACATAGTTTCTAATAAAGCTACCCTGTTATTAATGTCCCCTCCCTGTTCTAACAATACTCTATCTATAACGAAGAATAAAAATTTTTTAAAATCCTTACAATTCGTACTATGAATATAAAGTGCGTTGTGGGAGTCCTTATTCTTGATAGCTCTCACATGCTCAACAATCCTTTCACGAAATTTACGAGTGGTCATACCTATGTAAAATGCTTCGCAGGTTGAACATAAGGCCACATACACTAAATTCTTGGTGTTACAATTACATTTCCCCGGGCAGGATAAACTATGCCCCCACCCTTTTACACACACATAGGATCCTTCTGCTATATACCTGCAGCATCTACAATAACCACATTTAGACATCTTGGATACTCTGTTCCTAACCTCACACTCCAGAATGTTTTTCAAGTTGTCACCTTTACTATAAACAATTCTGGGATATATTCCCAGTGTCCCCTTTGTGGTGTCACTTAAACAGTACTCCCACATCCTATGTAACACTTTAACTATATCCTCACTTCTCTCGTTGAATTTCAAAACAAAACATGCTCCAAGTGAATTTGTTCCTTTGGGCACTTCCTGGTTCTTTTCCAAATCATTCAACCCACACAAAATAGGTGAATACAATGAACCTCTCTGTTTGTATACATCTCTTTTTACTTCAATAGCAATTTAAGCGGGTACTCCCTGTCCATCAGCATCCCAATCAACTTGAACATTTCCTGCTTAAATAAGCATTCATCACTCACCAATCTAGATAATCGCACCATCTGTCCTTTAGCCACCCCCTTCCTCTGATGGTATGGGTGGCAACTTTTGAAGTGCAACAATGAGTTAGAATAGCTATCCTTTCTATATATAGAACTAGACAAACCTACAACACTCTTAGCAATTGCTATATCCAAAAAGTTAATACTATCCTTTTCCCACTGAAAGGTAAATTTGAAGAAACTGGTGGTACTGTTTAAATATTCAATAAACTCCTTTGCTTGAAGTTCATCACCCTTCCATAAAATAAGTAAGTCGTCCAGAAACCTATTATATAGAATGATGCTCTCCATAAATCTGGTTGGGAAAACAAAAGTTCTTTCCCATGTTAAGAGAACCATGTTCGCAAAGATGGGGGCGCACCTAGCACCCATAGCTACACCCGAGCATTGTTGAAACGTCTCACCTTCAAACCTAATGAAATTGTTCAAGAGAACCATCTCCATTAACTCACAAATTAAATTAATCCTATTCTTGTCCACCTTGCTACTCATCACTAAACCCTCACGAAACATGTCCAGACCCTCCTTGTGTGGGATGGTAGAAAACAAGTTTACCACATCGATGGTCAAAAAACTATATGAACTACACTCTTCCTTGACATCTCTCAATCTTTCAAGGCAATGCCATGAATCTCTTCATACATGAGGGACCTCCTCCAACACCGTCTTACACATACAGTCAACAAAGGAGGCCAGGGGTTCAGTTTTAGAACCCCTTGCTGCTACAATAGGTCTAAACTGTAAGTTAACCACACCCTTGTGGACCTTAGGGATCCCAAATATATTAGGTAAGACAGGATTTTTAACCATCAAGTAGTCATACTCAACCTCTGTAATCATACCTTGAAAAAGGGCATCCCAAAGATATAATTCAATCCTTTTATAG
>NC_056726.1:587460709-587488209 GCF_019279795.1 Protopterus annectens | reverse complement strand
ATCTGTAATGGTATGTTTCATGTTGAAACTGACAAAATTTATTCTACCATTTATTATAAACCATTATCAATGTAAATGTTTGTCCAATACCCTCAATAAATTTCATTTCTCATACTGAGTTTAAGATGCAATAGCACATCTCATGCTGAAATTGATAAGTAATTTATTCCTATTATCTGTAAACTTTTCAGTGTGTTTGGAGCTTTTCTCACTGTGCCTTATCTGAAAACTGGCTTTTGTCTCAGTCAGACTATCTGAAAATAAATAAGAAAACCGAATAAAATGAGAGGTTAGAGTTTCTTATTTCTCAGCAGGAGAAAAAGAAAATTAGTGTGACTCTATCTCACTGTGCACTTTTCTGGAGACTCCAGCTCTGCTAGGATATAAACAGGAACAAACTTATTCCGAGCAGGGCTGTCAGGATGGTGCAAGGCCTGTACCAGAAACGTCATGAGGAGAGATTAATGTAATTTAATGTGTACACGAAAATGGAATATATAATGTAAATTATTACTGTCAAGTTTCTGATCATAATTACAATGTATGTATTTGAGAAATCACTGAAGTGAAAACTCAAGGAAAACCTATCAAGCTAGAGTTTTTACTGTGTGATAACCTTAAACCTCCTGTAAAAGAGACACATGGAATACATGAAAATGACCCCCTAAGGCCCTCAAGTGTTTCAGCTATATGGCTTCTGAATGACCCTGACTTTTTAAAGTCTTTGTGGATACATTTAGGCCAATAAAGCCAAACCCCACTAGTCAGACAAATCATATTTTCTACTTATTATATATTTATTGGTCTGAATGTATCCACAAAGACTTAAAAAGTAAAAAGTCCTGGACATTAAGAGGCCATACAGCTGAAACACTTGATGTCCCCAAGGGGTCACTTGCATACATCCCATGGGCCTCTGTTACAGGAGGTTTAAGATATCACACAGTGAAAAACTCTAGCTTGGCTATGTCCTTCTTGTAGTTTTTACTAATTAGTTTGTCTGTGTGATCTTTTTACTTTTTGGTTTGGAAATCAGTGGAGAGTAAATGGGTGAATCATGTCATCCATTCTGAGAATACATAACAAAGGGCTGTGATCAGAGACACTGCTATATTATTTTTGTAGAACGAGGAATTTTAGATGCCTCATGTCATACATTCTATAAAAATAAATAAAAAGCTGTGCATCAGTAAGAGGTGAGTATCAGCTTTTAAAGCTCCTGATAAACAGTGCAGTTTGTTTCTGAGTACCATTTGCATAGCAGTGTAAGGCATGGTACAGCTTTTAAGGCAGTTAATTGGCTACACATACAATCCTGTAGTGACTGTCATCTCTGCTGTAGCATGAAGTTCAATTTACTTTGTAACAGGCAGGTTCATGCATAAGAAACTGGTTTATATCAAAATTGATATTTTTAACTAAGAGAATTGGGAAGGCATGACATAGCTCCCTATATGTGCAGGATTTCATGCAACACGGAACTTCAATAAAGGTAAACTGAAAAAGGAGGAGGAAAGAAACTGGAATTATGACAACTTCTTCCTGAAATGAGGTAGGATGACCTACATGAGCTAAAGCAGTCATGATGACAACCATCTTACAGGTAGGAAAATGAAAAGAGCTCTTTACCTTGAATAATAGGAGAAACTTGTTCATCAGTAAGTAAATAAGCAACCATGACTGTATGCCATTAATCACGTTATTCAAAGAGTTTTTGTCTTTCTGGCATTCTTGCATGGCTGTGTGTGCATTTCTGATGGGTGTCATCATCCACGGTTCCAGTGCATAGCCAGCATCCCCCACCAGGTGGCCATATGGGATGCCCCCCCGGCAAATACCTGATACAGCTGTGAGGCATTCCAGATGTGGGAGTCGTGATAGCTTCCAGGACTGCCAGCGCACACACATCCATGATAATGCCCTGGGCATTGCACACAACCTGGCAGTCGATGGAGGGGACTCCCTTGCGGTTTATGTAGCGCCTACCCTGCTCACTGGGTGGTGACTTGATGTGTATGTGCGTGCAGATTATTGCATCCATTACCTCCGGGTAGTCCACCACACGGTGGAAGAGATGCATAATGCTGGCCAACTCCTTCGGCATTCAGGGGAAGTGTATGTGCTCATTGTCATGTGGTAACATGGCATCCAGGAACTGGTGGAGTACCCTGGATGCTGATGCCTGTGAGATCCTCATGATATTCCCAGTTGGCCTTTGAAAGGTACCTGTGGCTAATATTCTCAAGCTTACACATACCTTCATGTCCACTGGGATGGGTTCCCCTCTGTTACTTCTGGCTCTGTGGCGTGGCTGGTGCAGCTCAACAAGTTGCTGTATGATGTCCTTGTCCACCCTGTAATGCTCTACTATCTCTAGATCATGTAGCCCATGGTAGGTTACCCTGGGTCTGAACACTCGTCTCCTCCTCCGGTGCCTGAGATGGTTGTCAGCATCATCCTCCACACCACAGTCAGTCTCTAACACATGCTGGTGAATCAAAGCTATGGCAGCCCCTAACATATACATATTAAAAGTTCCCCATCTGTATACACCAATGGTGCAGAGTGTCTGGGAATACACAAGTGTATGTGTGGGGTGTTCACAACTTACACTATTGTGCAATGGATGATGCTGGTGTAATTGGGTATGTTTGTGCTATTCCAGCTGCAGGGTATCTTAATTATTGGTTTTACAGCAGGTACTGCTATTGTGGGGCCTTTGCTGTTGACTTACGCTTGTCTGCCGTGATTCATCTATTGCCCTTTACTTCTATTTTCAGCCAGATTCACCTCCCATTGTCAGGCATGCATTGAGCTGCCACCTTTCTTGTTTTGTGCTTCCACAACCCAGGATTGTGTTGGGAAATGTGTTATGTAGCTGATCTACAGCAAGTTTGCTTTGTTCTACTGTGACAGTTCTCTTTTCTTTGATGTATGGCACCTCCCCTTTCCTGTTCTGCAGGTAGCTACTAACAGCCTTGTTAGCTGTTGTCTATGGCCCACTGTGAGTTTCTAGGTGTTAATTACTCATTTGTACTCCAATTACCATGCTGCAGCATTTCCTTATTGTCTTCCCATAACCTTCCTGTTTCACCTAAGTTGCGCACCGCGTGTGCCCGGTTTGCAGTTTTTGAGCGCGATTTCATCCACGTTCACATGCACTTTTGATCACCCTGTGTGCTCTTAGCTAAGCATAGCTATGGCTAGGTACACACCCCTATCCTGCGGCTTTGCTTAGCAACAGGCAACCCGGATTACCAATGCTCTAATGTCCTTACAGCTATGGGGGCGCACACCTCTCATGATGTCATGTTTATCTCCAGGCCACTCTTCAGTGTTGTACTGCTGCGCCGTGTGGTACATCCTTATGGTGTTGGGTCATTTGTGATTCAGTATTACTTGACTCATTTGCATAGCATTGACTACTAATTCCTAGTTACTGAGTGGAACAGTGTCACAGACCCTTAGCAACCATTGCTCCTTGGTTGTGGTGTAGCATGCATACCATTGACTATTATGGCAAAATCATGATTTGTGTTACATTGCAGTTTTTATGACATCTATATATATTTACCTTGTGTTCCCGTTTGCACACCCATGCACTGTGGTTGTACTTTGCATTAGTGTGGCCATGACATTAAATGTTATTTTTTATGGGCTGTGCATGTTTTTTTATGCCATTGGGCTGTATATTTAGCCAGTGGCATGTGTTAACTTTGTAATACGTAAGTTTGGTCCGCTTTCATGGCTCCGATGTTCTGCTTGAAAAAATGTAAACCGTTTTTTTTTGGTTTGCATTTCTGCATGCTTCCGCTACGCCTGCACCACTTCATGAATCGCTATATACCTTCATTTGCATGCTACACTGCTGTACATGGTGTAATTAGCATACAAGCACCATGAGCTGCGCAGCTCTAGTGTACGCTGGTAGTGCACGTGGAAACAGCTCTTACCTGAATCGCTCGACGGTCATATTTGGCACTCTACTCCGGCACATGGCGCAAGCTTCATGAATCCCGGGGACTCTCTTTTTCCTTGGTTGTTAGATATACATTTTTATAGTAGTTATAGATGTGTCTGCTTATACATATGCACGTACTCCTCATACATCATTTATTTATTTATATCTATATATATACTTTCTGTTTTTACTGTTGTATACACATATATAATTTTTATGTTAGCAGTATTTAGCTATGATATTTAGTTGTGTTTATCTTTATTTTTATATAAATATTTTTTATGTGTTTGTTTTTGAACATCTTAGCAGATTGATGAGTGTTCATGTAGCAGTTCTTTATTTATTTATTTATTTATTTATTTATTTACATTTGTTTACCAGGAAATTCTGACTGGATGCAGGTCCTTTTTCAGCGGATGCCCAGGGAGAAAAGCTCCACATCATGTACATGATAAATAGAGATACAAAGTTGCACCAATAGTAAACAACATTACAGGTTGTTGGCTTTAATACATTAACAAGATATTGATTATCAACAGTATATACAGTAAATGTTGCAAGTTAAGATAGTTTCTTGTTGTTTATAATATTAGTAACAAAGTTGAAGGCGATTGAGACACAATGAGAGAAGCTGATGGTTCCACAAATTTATTTTTCCAGTATATGTTAGCGCTTTCGGCAAGTTAAATAACTCACCTTCCTCAGACAAACAAACAGTGGGATGACTTTACACTGCTGTTTAAATACATACAACCAATTAACGTAGACCAATCATGAAAATTAACATTCCATCAAATTAAAATTAAAAACCATGGGAACTTAGAAATATGTATAAAACATCACAACCTGTAATATGAAATGATGTTACTACATGTTGCTGACTATTAGATATTAATTCTAATAAAATTCCACATTAATAGACTTCATTTACAAAAAATTCAAGACCCTAAAAAAGATATACATTATATACTTGTGTATGTCTTACCAAATAAAAATGGATAAGCTAATGAACAAACAAGGAACCGCAGGCTTAGATCTTAGTATTGTTCCTTGTTGTTATATTTGATAAAAGAATTCCATTTTTAAAAAATCCATTTTTTAAACATCCATTTTTAAAAAGGTTATTACATTTGTTAACCCATTTCTATGGTTTACATGGATTGTGAATCTCGTTGGTTCAACTAAAAATGCACCTTACTGTCGTGCCCAAACTTATAAAATCTGTACGAACAAAGATGGTATACTAAATGTTGAACAGGTTTAATGACACCTTACGTGTGCAACTATAATTTAGCTGACCCAGAAAGTAAACTTGATTTTATTTTAGACTTACTGACAATTAATGCCACAGTTGCGTGCCCCTTTGGGAAAACTAAATTAAAAACCGTTGAAATAGACTATCTATTGTAAGAAAGCCATTTGAGGACACATTTAATGGACTGTGCTTCGTTGATACCTGGGAACAGGTGAGCTCTTGTGCGAATCTGCCACAAGAGTTCGTCTATTTCCAATCGTGTTTGCCATGGACCCCCTCTGATATCAGCTTCCCTGTGTTGCAGGACTACATAATTAAATGTATGACCACTGAATTCCATACAATGCCTGGCCAAGGCGTTGTTGGAATCATTCTTTGTTATGGCATATTGATGTTCATATATTCTATGTTTGAGCATCCTCTCGGTTTTACCGATGTAAAATCCCTTGCAATGGTTACACAGGGCAGCGTATGTCAATGATTTTGTTTCACAGTTAAAGCGTCCTTTGATCTTGTAATCTTTACCATTGATGTTACAGCTGTTGGTAACTTTAATATGTTTACACTGAGTGCAAAAACCACACTTGAACATACCCTGAGGTTTGTTAGAAATGACATAGGGTTTGGATTTTTCCAGAATGGACTTCATGTTTTTACCTCGTCTGTATGTGATTCTTGGACGTTCACCTAATAGAGAGCACAGTCCTCTATCGTTTTTAATAATGTCCCAGTTTTTATGAACTATTTCCCTTATTTTTATCGAATCTAATGAATAAGTGTGCAAAAAACTGGTTGAGAACTTGCCCTTTCCTATTTCTGTTATAGTAGTCATGCTTAAATCAGTCATTAGCTGTTTGTCACAGGTAGCAATAGAGGCCGTACCTAATCCTGAAAGTAAGGGAAGAAAGTAGCCCCCTTCTCGTTTATGTGTCACTTCTGCAACTATGTTAGTTATCAGGGAAAGGGGATAGCCTCTGGACTCAAACATGTTTGTGAGCTTGATGCACTCATTAACAAAATCTTGAATATCTGTTGTCATACGTGCAGCTCTTACTATCTGTCCTTTTATAACCGCCCTCTTTTGGTGATATGGATGATTGCTTGTAAAGTGTAAAAGTGAGTTCGAATAAGTTGGTTTTCTGTATATACAACTTTTGAATCTCTTGTTAGTTTTGTCTTTTATGAGCAAAATGTCTAAATAATTAATCTTAGTATCACTTATACTGTGTGTAAACTCTAGAAAATTAGTTGTCATATTAATTCTGTGCATGAATACAGTAATCATATCCATAGTACCATCCCAAATGCAAAAGATGTCATCCTGGTATCGAGTGTACCAGGTGGTTTTTCAGTGGTTTGTGGATTTTTCGTTTCGTTTTCATTGTCTTGGGCATGGCGAATGGAACCGGAGAAGCTGGTTCTCCAACGCTGTTCTCGCAGCAGGATGACAACAATAGCAGCAGTACTAACTCTCCAGGGAACTTAACAGTACTAGTCGAAGCACTTCTCAAAAGAGTTGACGTTTTAACCCAAAAGGTCGACGCCTTTTCTAATTTTACTTCATCGAATAACATTGACAACGTGAGCCGACTCATGCCTTCCGTTAATTCAAGCAGAGGAACTATCCCTAACGGACAAGGTTTACCTCCTTCTGTAACCGTTAACCAAACTTCAGAAACGGACTCCCATACGCCAGCAGGCAACATGGAACAGCTTTTCCCCATTTTAGTTACCGGAAACCAGCCACCGAGGGATAACATGCAAACGGCTGCATCAACAAGAGGTAACGATTATACTTCTGTTAACTCAGAAGGTATACCTAGTATGCACAATTTTCTGGATAATGATAATTTCTTCTTGGGAAGACCCAATTCAGAAATCGCTAATATCATGTCGCAAGACACAATTAACTTGAATTTAGGCACAAAAATAGACTTATTTGACACTAAATTGTTTAAGTGCAAAAAGTTGCAACTGGAAATATCATATTTACAGGAGTGCATTAAGAACAAGATAATCCCCAAGGGGCTACGCCAGTGGCGTTTTCCGGCAGGACTGACGGATGATTCAGTTTTTTATCAAGAACTGTTGGATTTATTTGACAGACAGGGGACTGACTTTTTACAAGCACTAATAGCGTTCTACATGAGTGACATCAATAAATTAAAAGTAGAACTGGGAAAATTGGAAACTGAGATTAAAAATCATGCTGAGTTTCCACGATATAAGTACGAGTACTGTAGGATCTTTCCTAGTATTGATGCTACCATTGAAAAACTTATCAATACAAAGAAAAGGAAATTGGCTAGAGACATTAGAGACTATGCCAATAAATGTGCCTATCCCAAACTCCCACGGAATGTACAACCAAATTCAAATGGTAACTGGGACAATGACCAGCCGAACCCCTTTTCCACAACAGCACTTCCTGTAAATAACAACAACAATCAAACTGAAACAAGACAGCCCCCTAGAAGGAGTCCCAGACTAAATAATAATAACAATAATGGGTCAAATCAAACTAACTTTCCACGAGAGGGGAGAGTAGATAATTTTGAGCAACAAGCAACGCCAACTACATCCTTTGATTGTCAGGGTGCCAATAACTTTAACAACAACCAGGATTTTCCTTTGGTGAACCGTCCCTCGGGGAACAATTGTCCCCGGGCCCCAATGAGGAACAACACGAGGAACAAACGTCGTGGACGCAGGAGATGAATGACATATTGGACTTTGGTGTAAAACCAAGGTTGTATAGAAGTACTAACGGTGATTTTACTGTTTACAACTACACAGCCATAGATATCCAGCAGGACATTGTAGACTTTCTAGCAAAGGACTTCAGCTTTGTTCCTGGTAATCACATGGATATAGGTAAAACAATTATAGATCTAAAAGTGTTTACACGAAAATTAAACCTGAACCATTTGATGGGGAATGATTCATCTACAGTTAAATTACTTAGAGTAGCTGGTTCTTATAACCCACCTTTACATCCTACCTTGCACACATTTGAGAAAATTTGCGAGATGGACCTATGGGCTATCAAGAACCAGGTCATCTATAACAACCAACAACATCTAAGTAATATCACCTTGTTAGAACGTGATTTTATCCATCTCCTGCATGATTGTCATATTCGAGCTATGAAACCAGACAAAGGTGGGGGCATTGTTTTCATGGACCATTGTAAGTATGTTGAGTATATGCTTGAACATCTAGATTCAACTGCTTACAAATTGGTGACCAAAAATGAGATTCATGTAGCATACAAGAAAATTAATAACATCTTAAATGATTTATTCTTGGAAGGATTGATTGATAGTGACACACACAAATATCTTCTGATGCCTGCCCCAAGAATACCCCTATTTTTCGGAACACCTAAGTTACACAAACGGTTGAATGCACCCCCATTCAGGCCTATCATTGATGGGAGGGGATCAGTTACCCAAGCATGTGCCAAACTCGTTGATAGTATTATTAAACCTTTGATCCAAAACGAGAAGCACATATGCAAGGATTCATGGTCCTTTTTGGAGAACATCAACAAACTTCCCTACAATGAGCATGTTCTGTTTTTGACAATCGATGTCAAAGACTTATATACAGTTATACCACAGTCAGTTGGCATTGCTTGGATTAGAGAGTACATGGTGTCCAAAAATATAGGAGATGACTCTATAAATTCAACTGAGACTCTTCTAGAAATAATTTTGGCTAACAACTTCTTTATTTTTGAAAATCAATATTATGTGCAAACATCAGGTGTAGCCATGGGCTCACCTTGTGGGGGTTCATTCGCAAATGCAGTCATGGCACATCGGGAGTCCACTGTATTGTTTAAGGATGAATTATTCCTTAAACACGTCACCTGGTACACTTGATACCAGGATGACATCTTTTGCATTTGGGATGGTACTATGGATATGATTACTGTATTCATGCACAGAATTAATATGACAACTAATTTTCTAGAGTTTACACACAGTATAAGTGATACTAAGATTAATTATTTAGACATTTTGCTCATAAAAGACAAAACTAACAAGAGATTCAAAAGTTGTATATACAGAAAACCAACTTATTCGAACTCACTTTTACACTTTACAAGCAATCATCCATATCACCAAAAGAGGGCGGTTATAAAAGGACAGATAGTAAATGCTGCACGTATGACAACAGATATTCAAGATTTTGTTAATGAGTGCATCAAGCTCACAAACATGTTTGAGTCCAGAGGCTATCCCCTTTCCCTGATAACTAACATAGTTGCAGAAGTGACACATAAACGAGAAGGGGGCTACTTTCTTCCCTTACTTTCAGGATTAGGTACGGCCTCTATTGCTACCTGTGACGAACAGCTAATGACTGATTTAAGCATGACTACTATAACAGAAATAGGAAAGGGCAAGTTCTCAACCAGTTTTTTGCACACTTATTCATTAGATTCGATAAAAATAAGGGAAATAGTTCATAAAAACTGGGACATTATTAAAAACGATAGAGGACTGTGCTCTCTATTAGGTGAACGTCCAAGAATCACATACAGACGAGGTAAAAACATGAAGTCCATTCTGGAAAAATCCAAACCCTATGTCATTTCTAACAAACCTCAGGGTATGTTCAAGTGTGGTTTTTGCACTCAGTGTAAACATATTAAAGTTACCAACAGCTGTAACATCAATGGTAAAGATTACAAGATCAAAGGACGCTTTAACTGTGAAACAAAATCATTGACATACGCTGCCCTGTGTAACCATTGCAAGGGATTTTACATCGGTAAAACCGAGAGGATGCTCAAACATAGAATATATGAACATCAATATGCCATAACAAAGAATGATTCCAACAACGCCTTGGCCAGGCATTGTATGGAATTCAGTGGTCATACATTTAATTATGTAGTCCTGCAACACAGGGAAGCTGATATCAGAGGGGGTCCATGGCAAACACGATTGGAAATAGACGAACTCTTGTGGCAGATTCGCACAAGAGCTCACCTGTTCCCAGGTATCAACGAAGCACAGTCCATTAAATGTGTCCTCAAATGGCTTTCTTACAATAGATAGTCTATTTCAACGGTTTTTAATTTAGTTTTCCCAAAGGGGCACGCAACTGTGGCACTAATTGTCAGTAAGTCTAAAATAAAATCAAGTTTACTTTCTGGGTCAGCTAAATTATAGTTGCACACGTAAGGTGTCATTAAACCTGTTCAACATTTAGTATACCATCTTTGTTCGTACAGATTTTATAAGTTTGGGCACGACAGTAAGGTGCATTTTTAGTTGAACCAATGAGATTCACAATCCATGTAAACCATAGAAATGGGTTAACAAATGTAATAACCTTTTTAAAAATGGATGTTTAAAAAATGGATTTTTTAAAAATGGAATTCTTTTATCAAATATAACAACAAGGAACAATACTAAGATCTAAGCCTGCGGTTCCTTGTTTGTTCATTAGCTTATCCATTTTTATTTGGTAAGACATACACAAGTATATAATGTATATCTTTTTTAGGGTCTTGAATTTTTTGTAAATGAAGTCTATTAATGTGGAATTTTATTAGAATTAATATCTAATAGTCAGCAACATGTAGTAACATCATTTCATATTACAGGTTGTGATGTTTTATACATATTTCTAAGTTCCCATGGTTTTTAATTTTAATTTGATGGAATGTTAATTTTCATGATTGGTCTACGTTAATTGGTTGTATGTATTTAAACAGCAGTGTAAAGTCATCCCACTGTTTGTTTGTCTGAGGAAGGTGAGTTATTTAACTTGCCGAAAGCGCTAACATATACTGGAAAAATAAATTTGTGGAACCATCAGCTTCTCTCATTGTGTCTCAATCGCCTTCAGCATTTTTCAGTGGTTTGTGGATTTTTCGTTTCTTTTTCATTAGTAACAAAGTTGCCAGACAATATTTTAAAGTATGTAAAGACAACTAGCTAATTCTGACTGTGGTTAGTAGTGGCAGTAGTATAGTTGGGTTATGAGTCTAGGTGGGGGGGGGGTAAGGGTGGGGGTGTTAGTCTGGATTAGAACAAGGACAAAGCCAGTACATATTTAAGTGGAATTTGAGCACAGTTTTGAAAAGGCTGCTGGAAGGTAGCGTAGTTATAGAGGGTGGAAGATTGTTCCAAAGTTTAGATATGGTACATGAAAATATGGCTTCTCCTGCTGAGTTTTTGGGTTTGATAACAGTGAGTTGATTTTTGTTGGTTGATCTTAGGGGACTAGTGGTGTGATAGGGTTGGAGAAGGGTTTGAAGGGAAGGGATGCTAAGGGGGTGGTTAATAAGTTTCTGAGTGTGGGTGAGTTGATTAAAGTGAAGGAGTTGTGGGAGTTCTAGCCAGTTTAGTTCTTTAAGGGAGATACAATGATGGATACAGTAAGAGGTTCCAGTGGCAAATTTAGCAATTTTGTTGTAACAAGCATCCAGCTTGTGTAGGTCTGTCTGTCTAAGGTTGGTAAGTGTGGGGGATGCATAGCGTAGGGTGGAGATTAGCTGGGAACTGTCAATGGAGATTCTAGCCGCCTTGGTTAGGAATTGGTGGCTTTGATATAATGCACCAAGTTTCTTGTGAACTTTTTTTATTGTGAGAGATATGTGGGTGTCAATTCTAAGTTTGTTGTCTATTTCCACACCGAGTAATTGTGTGTGTTCTGATGGAGAGATGATGATATTATCTTTGGCGAGAATGTTGAAGTGGGGGCTGTTTTGGGTGGCTTTGGAAGGTTGGAACAGGAGAAGTTTTGTATTACTTGGGTTGAGTAGGAGCTGAGCATTGGATAGCCAGCTTTCTACACAAGAGAATGATTCCTGTGTGATTTGTTGTAGTTTTGGTAGAGTGGAGGCAGAGCAGATGAGAGTAGAGTCATCCGCGTAATGTATAAGAGATGCTTGTGTGGTGGCAGTATGTAGGTTACTAGTGAAAAGTTAGCATAGCATAGGGCCAGGGATAGACCCATGGGGAACTCTGAGAGTAACTGGGAGATGAGGTGATAGGTTATCATCCCAGATTACTGATTGCTGGCGTCCATGTAGATAGCTGTGAAACCAGTTGTAGGCTGATTGGGAGAAGGAGAGGTTGGGGAGAGTAGAGAGTAGTAGCTCATGAGATACCATGTCAAAGGCCTTTGAGAGATCTAGAAATATGGCAGTAGAGAAGAGGCCATTGTTTTTGTGATGAAGTATAGCGTTGGTGAAGGAGAGCAGAGTGGAGGTAGTCCTGTGATATGGCCTTAAACCATGTTGGGTTTGGGAGAGGAGATTATTATAGTGTATCAGCTGCAATTTTCAAGTATTCAGAGGGGAGGTTGTCAGCTGTGAGTTTGGTGGGTTTAAGTTTTGACAATAGTCTTTTTATGCTGGAGGTAGGTACTGAGGTGAAGAAGAAAAGAGGAGTGGGGGGTTTAGGGTTAGGAGTTGGGGGAGCTGTTGTAGGGAAGTGTTGTTTGTCTAGAGATGTGTTTGTTGAAGGATTCAACAATACTGCTGGAGGAGGGGGGAATGGACGGCTGGGGGGGTATCAACCTTCCCTGGGTGGAGGATAGTGTTAATAGTGGACCAGAATCGCTTAGGGTTGTGGTTGGTAGAGTTTAGGGTGGATTTATAGCAATGGGATTTGTCTAAGTTTATATGCTTTTTGGCTTTATTGTACAGTTCAAGAAATGATTGCCTATTTGAGTTATTTTTTGTTAGTCGCCAGTGCTCACAGGTCTTATCTCTGGATTTCATTAGGGTTCTGGTGGTCTTTTGTACCATGGGGCATGCCTGTATCTGACTTTGGCATTTCTTACAGGAGCATGGGTGTTTAGGATGGAGAGGAAGTTACTGTTGAAGAAGTGGAAAGCCTCATCTAGGTTGAGGTAATTTAATGGTGACCAGTTAATTTTTTGCAGGGAGGAGATGAAGGAGTTGGGGTTGAAGTTGGGCTTGTTCCATATTTGCCTGTGGATAATGGGCTTGAAACTGCATGTTTGGTGCCGAATTAGGAAAGTGGGAGAGTGGTCACTGAGACTGTCAGGTAAGCAGCCTGCTAGGTAAGAGCGAGGGGCTTTGTTGACTAGGATCCAGTCAAGTAAGATATGATTGTTAGGGTTTTGTTGATTCGGGTAGGGGATTGGATGAGTTGAGTGAACCCATGGAGATTAAGGTGAATGGTTGGGAGATTGTTATTACACGATAGCCAGCTGATGTTAAAGTTGCCAAGAATGCTGGTTTCCTGTGGTAGAGATAGAGTAGCCCAGCTGAGGAGATTTTTTAGGAGTGTAATATTTTGCCCTGGTGGGAAATAGCATCCTATGATAGGTTCATAGGCTCATAGGTTGATACTAGGCTATCTGCCCTAGTGCATTTATAAGCCTAGCCAGAGTGTGTTTGGCTTTTGCCATCCTTTTAGATTAGTTGACTGTGCCTCTGTATAGTAGTTCACAGAAGATAGCCCTTTTAAGGTTAGTTAACTGTGCCTCTGTCTAGTAGGGACACAGAAGAGATCTCAGGGGTATACCTACAATCTCCCATCCACTCGTCAAGATTTCTCTTGAAGAGGGTCATTGAGGGGCTCTGCCTAACATGGATTGGGATTTTGTTCCAGAGTGAGGGGAGCCTCTGGGATATGAATCTGTCCCTCCAGCATGTCCTATTTATTTATGTGCTGAGGTTTAAGTCCCTGGAGTGTGTAGCTCTAAGGGATTTGGATTTCCTGAGGTGGAGCATGTCCATTAATTCTGGTTTGGACATGGCTTTATACATCAGACACAGATTGCTTCTGAGTAGGTGGTAAGCAACTGAGTAGAGCTGGAGTTTCTATAGCCTAACTGCGTAGGGCATCTGTTTGAGTCCCTTGATCCTCTTGGTGAGGTACTTTTGGGGTCTTTCCAGTTGCTGCAGGTGTCGGGTAAGGTACATCCCAAATGGGGCATTGTATTCAATTATGGGCCTGATGAGTGATGAGTAGAGGGCCACAATGACCCCTCTTGATCTAGATGTGAACCCTTTCGTGCTAAGGTGGGCTATATAGAAGGTATTTCTAACCACTTTGGCAACGTGATTGTCAAAGGAGAGATTGCTATCTACTTGGGTCCCTAAATCCCTAATTACTTCTTCCATACTTAATGGATTACCACCTATGTGATAATTTGTGGGCGCTTTGTTTTTCCCAAAGGGGATGACTATGCACTTTTTGACATTTAGCTTTAGGCCATGGTTCTGGCACCAGTTATCCGTCTCTGTGAGACCCTTTTGGAGGATGCTTGTGTCAGTCGGTGAGTCAATTATGGCACCCAGTTTGCAGCCATCTGTGAACATGGTCAGCCATAGTCCTCCCATGTTAGCCTGTACCTCAGAGAAATATATACCGAACAAGAGAGGTCCCAGGACTGAGCCTTGTGGGACGCCACTTGTAACTGGTTTAGAGTCTGTCATGGCACCTGCAATTCTAACCATGTGGGTTCTATCCCTGAGCCAGTTTGCAACCCATCTTGTGACATGGGGTTGATATTTAAGCTGGTGAGCTTATTCATGATGCCTGAGTGGGGTATTGTGTCGAAGGCTGTTGTGAGGTCCAAGTAGGCTGTGTGGACTACCTTCCCTTCATCTATGGCCTTGGTGACTGTTTCAAAGAAGTAGACCAGGTTCAAGAGGCACGATCTGCCCTTAACAAAGCTGAATTGGGTAGGATCCAGTGTTTGGATTTGTTTATGAGTTCCGTGATAATACGCTCCATAGCTTTGAAGACCAGGCTAGTCAGGCTTATAGGGCAATAGTTTCCGGGGTCCGTTGTGGCACCACCTTTGTGGAGTGGGACCACTGTTGCTGTACGCCATTCCTTGGGTACATATCTTGTACTAAGGCTGAGATTGATCAGTGACTTTATGTGATGGTTCAGTTCTTCCTGGTGCTCATGTAAGATGCAGCCCGGGACACCGTCCAGTCCCATTGATGCTGTGTTTTTTGTTTTGGCGAGTGCAGCTCTCACCTGTGCATCTGTGATGTCAGGGAGGCTACACTCTGTTGGGATAGACATTTGCTATTTTGGGGGGGAAGTGGGGGGAGAAGTTTGCACTGAACCTGTCTGCCAGGATGTTGGCAATGTCTGTGGGTTCAGTGTATTTTTTTGTCATTTTGCACTAACTCAGAGCATATCTGGGAGTTGCCACCCAGGTTCCTGACATAACTAAAGAAGGCCTTGTGATTATCTTTAGCATCTTGTGCAATTTTTCTTTCGAAGCTGGTCTTAGATAATTTTATGAGGGATTGTAGTTTCTTGCTAGTACTGATCAGAGATGCCTTCCCTTTTTGGGATTTTGCTCTTTCATGTAGTAGCTTCCTCTTTCTGTTGTATAGCTTATTTATGGCTGGGGTCCACCAGACAGGTGTCCTGCCTTTGGAGGAGTGAGTCTTGGTTTTAATTGGGATAGCACGATCCATGCATTCCTGTAGATATCCATAGAATGCATTTGTAAAGGATTCTGCGGTTTGGGCCGTATTTTCCACTGGCCCGTGGGCTTTGAAGGATTCCACCTTGGTTTTGAGAAGTGTGAAGTTTGCTTTTGAGAAGTTCTTCACTGTGGTTTCCTTGGATGGGGGTGGGACGGGATATGGATATCCAGTTAGATTAATTTATGGTCAGATCTTACAAATGAGGGGTATACCTCTGGTATGGAACATAGAGTCCCCATGTTGGTGATGATCAGGTCCAATATGTTTTTCCCTCTTGTGGGAGTGGTGACCAGTTGTTCCATAGCATTTGAGTTTATAAATTCAAGGAAGTGTTGGACGAGGGTGTTGGGGCTTGAGTAGTGCTCCCGGTTTATGTTTGGGTAGTTGAAGTCACCCAATCTGATGGTGTTTGAAGAGACCTTCATATTCTCCAGTGTTCTCAGGAAAGCTGAGTGGGGTTCCTGAGTTTGGGAGGGTGGTCTGTAGCAGGCTACAAACTGAAAGGCTGTTTTGCCCACTGTTAGTTGCACATGGATGGTCTCCAATGCTTCATGCAGTGCCACTAACCTGGAGGTGTGGGTATCTTTGATGAATATGGATACACCCCCTCCTTTTGTGGTTCGGTCTGGGTTTTGGGGCAGAAAAGCATGGTATGAGGTATAACCTGGTAGTGCTGGGGTGCTCTCGGGAGCCTTGAACCAGGTTTCTGTTACTGCACAGATATTGATATTCTCCATACTGAGGAGAGCCTCGTGTGCATGCATCTTGCTGTTTAGACTTCTGGTATTGAGCAGCATTACCCTTAGTTTCTTTTTCCTTGTGTTGTCTATGGAGTTGGGTTTGTCTTTTGAGCCTTGCCTAAAAAAGGCACTATGGGGGTGGCAAGAGCCTTAGCCAATATTCAAAAGCCCAGTGGTGACAGGTGCAAGCCATCCCTAGCGAAGCAATGTGGCTTGTCGAGCATGTCATCCCAGGCTGACAGACACTGGTTCCCCTTTGAATAACACCAATACTTTAGTCAATTGTTAAAATTGATAATTTTGTCTTTATACTGTGGCATCATTCTTAGTAAGGGTAAGATGCTACTCAAGGTCAGGGTCATACCGGCCTGGGCTACATGATCAGAGAGCTCCTCTATGTCTCTCTTCATGTAGTCCAGGAAGGTACGTCTTAGGTCATTCACACCAGCATGGACAATAACAGAGTCATATTTGTACTTGCTTTGGAATGACCTGAGTGCTTGTGTTATATAGCGGATCCTGGCACCCAACAGGCAGCTTACAGTGTCCTTCTCTTTGTTCAGCCCGGTGAGTGGGACGTCAGTGTGTCTGACAATAGAGTCAGCTATTACAAGTGTATTAGGTGTGTTGTTTAGCCTTAAGGGCTGTGACTGTGTGGCACACTGACTTTGTGAACTATGTGATACGTGGGTATTGTTGTGGGGTAGCAGTTGCTTGGATGTCTACTTTGGAGGTCTCTGCTGCTTGGGAAGATTTTTATTTAGAGCCTCTGAGTATGTTTTTGTGTGTTTATGTGTTTGGTTTGCTGTTGCAATAGGTCTATGTGAGACTGGATTTGTGGTGTGTGTTTACTTTCTCCACCTGACTGACTGGGCTAGTACTGGGTTGAGAGAGCTCAGCCTCCAGTGTGGTGAACAGAGAAGCTTCCTCCTATCCAAATAAGGATATGGGCAACACAGGAAACTATACCACAGTCTGGAATTCAGTAAAACCTGAGATCTGGACTAATCTATTTCAGCAAAGGCAGGAAAAGAGAATATTTTTTTTTTGTTTATTTTTCATTTTTTCAGGAAACAGCAGAAAAACACACAGAAAACATTGTAAATGCTATAAACAGGCTAGCACACTTTAGTTTGTAGCCTACAACAGTTATACAATACAAAAACAACTTAAATTGATATAAAACAAGTGCAAAAACTGTAAAAAGCAGAAGGCAAATGCAATTAAAACTTTTTAAACCACAGATCAGTTAGAAATTCACTTTTTAGGTGGGAAAAGGCAGTCGGAGCAAAAAAAAGAGAAAAAATACTTAAATCTGGAAAAGTCTCTCTTGGGTCTCTTTGTTGCCTGTATCACTCTGCAGGACACCACGAGAAGCTGTGCAGAGTTGTATACTGGCGCAAAACCATGCAAATGTGGGTTTTAAAGCATGGAAACTGAAAGAGATAGGAAATGACCCAAAACAGCCAATAAGCTACTAGTTTCAGGGCTGAGACCACTCCTCCAGGGACAGATAGGCTGCTCAAAGCTCCTCACTCTCACTAGTGAACAGAGAAGCTTCCTCCTATCCAAGTAAAGATATGGGCAACACAGGAAACTATACCACAGTCCGGAATTCAGCAAAATCTGAAATCTGGACTAATCTAGTTCAGAAAAGGCGGGAAAAGAGAATTTTTTTTTGTTTTTTTCTTTGTTTTTTTCAGGAAACAGCAGAAAAACACACAGAAAACACACTGTAAATGCTATAAATAGGCTAGCACACTTTAGTGTGTAGCCTACAACAGTTATACAATACAAAAATGACTTAAATTGATATAAAACAAGTGCAAAATCTGTAAAAAGCAGAAGGCAAATGCAATTTAAACTTTTTAAAGCACAGATCAGTTAGAAATCTGCTTTTTAGGTGAGAAAAGGCAGTCAGAGAAAAAAAGAGAAAAAAATACTTAAATCTGGAAAAATCTCTCTTGGGTCTTTCTGTTGCCTGTATCACTCTGCAGACACCATGAGGAGCTGTGCAGAGTTGTATACAATAACAAACTTTTTAAATCACAGATTCGCTAAAAAACTGGTGTTTTAGGTGGAATTAGTTAAGACAGCAAGAAAAGCAGAAAAGTGATACTTAATCACTCCAGAGTCACTCTTTTGTCTCCCTGCTGCTGTAGACTCTGCAGAACATCTGGAAGGCACTTGCTGAGCGGAATACAAGTGTACAAACTGTGCAAATGAGGTTTTTATACCAGGGAAGTTAAAGAGATAGAAATTAGCCCAAAATGGCCAATAAACTACTAACTTCTGGGCTCAAACCACTCCTCCGGGGACAGATAGGCTGCTCAAAGCTCCCCTCTCTCACAGGTGAACAGAGAAACTTCCTTCTATCCAAGTAAGGTAATGGCAACACAGTAACTTGTAATACAGCCCTGGATTTAGCAATAACCTGAAAACTGGACTATACTAGTTCATAAAGGCGGGAAACAAGTATATATATTTTTTTTCAGGAAATAGAGCAGATAGAATCAAAATTAGTCAAAAAGGGCCAATAAACTACTAACTTCTGGGCTGAAACCACTCCTCCAGGGACAGTTAGCCTGGTCAAAGCTCCCCTCTCTCACCGGTGAACAGATAAACTTCCTTCTATCCAAGTAAGGTATGGCAACACAGAAACTTGTAACACAGCCCTGGATCCAGCAATAACATGAAAACTGGACTATACTAGTTCAGAAAGGCGAGAAACAAGTATATATATATTTTTTTTCCAGAAAATAGAGCAGATACAATCAAAACAACACTTTACCCAATTAACCAGTTAAAAAACTTAAAACTGAGCCCTGTTCCAGCAGTCTTCAATCAGACACATTCTAACTGCACTGTCCTGCCACTAGGGTACAGAGAAACCTTCTCCAAAAAAGACGGCCTGTATCAGGGCACAAGTTAGACAAACAACGCTAGATCCAGCCGGCCAGAATCTAGTCTATGCTACAGCAAACAAGGCGTACCAATTTCAGAAAGAAACAGTTCAAGTAAGCATGTGCAATAAGCCTTTAACCAGAAATTCCCAGCTCAGAAAGGCAGAATCTACCCTCTCCTCCCACAAGAGTGCAGACCACAAACCTTCTTAATGTAAAATAACTGGCCTGAAGCCCAAGTTCTTAACCCAGAACTAATACACTTTTAGAATAACAGACACTGAACCTTCAATCAGCAGTTCCCAACTTAGAAGGATGTACGCTACCTGTCCTGCCACAACAGTGCAGACCACAAACCTTCTTAATGTAAAACAACTGGTTTGAAGCCCAAGTGCTTAAACCAAGGGCCTTAGAATAACAGTTACAATTTAATCAGGCCACTAACAAGCAGTAATAAAGGCAGCAGAATAAATTCAATTGAGTAGTTTTAAGAAGAGGCAAAAGCAAAATAAAGTAATAAAGTAGGAAGAAACACACATACAGTAAGGCAGATGAAGTGCAATTTTTTTTTTTTGAGACAGAGGAAACAGAGCAGATTAAGATACTATAGGGGAATGCCCTTCCCAAGTGCTCTATCTGTACACCGCAGAGGAGATGGGACTGGTAGGAGTATCCAAAATCAAAATATGATCTCACTGTACTCAGTTGAGTGAGCAAATGAGATGGGTCCAGGAGGAGTGTGAAAAAAGAGATTTACAGCAGGGGCTGGTAATTCCAAAGCCACCAAGATTAACACCACAACTATAACAGGGAAGGGGGTGGAGAACTAACTGCAGAGAGACAGAGACACAATATTTAGTGAATCAAAGACACACAATATTTACTGACTCAAATCTTAAATAAGTGCAGAGAAAATATACTTAAATCAGCCTGTGCCCAGTTGATATATGCAGACAAGTCTCAGTAGCCAGCAACTCAATTTAAAATGATTACTAGAAATGTAACCAACACAGATTTTAATGCTAGCAGAAACCCCCAAGCTAAGTAGCATTAACAATGGAATTTCAAAGTAGTCTAACAACTTTCATTGAGCTCAGATAACTGCAGACAGAGACACAATATTTAATGAATCAGACACACAATATTTACTGACTCAAATCTTAAATAAGTGCAGAGAAAATATACTTAAATCAGCTTGTGTCCAGTTGATATATGCAGACAAGTCTCAGTCGCCAGCAACTTGATTTAAAATGATGTGATATTGATTGTTTTGTTTGGGTTTAGTTTGAGATTGGCGTAAAGGATTTCTTCATTGTGAGGGGCAGATGAGTTCAGGAGTTGAATATTGAGGTGGTGTTTAAATATCAATGCTACACCACTTCCTTTTTTGGACAATCTGTCTGTGTAAACGATGTTGTATTCAGGTGGAAGTATTTTCTCACTTTTGATATGAGGTTTGAGCCAGGTTTCAGTTAGGAAGAGAATATCTGGGGAATATATACTTATGCTGGCATGTAGTTCTTTGATTTTATTGCATATGCTTCTGATGTTTAGGGACATTATAAGTAGGTTTGTTGTTTTCTTGTTGGCTAGGAGTTGAGTTGTGGTGGGGTTGCTTGGACGAGGTTTGTGGCTGAGTTGGATTTGGAAGGACCAGGTTTTGGATGGATGTCGCCAGTGGGGGCTAGTTTATAGGGGGTGTTTAGGATATGTTTTATATACATAGTTTATAAATATATTTTATATACATAGTTATATATACAGTTCTAGTTTTTTTTATTGTAAATTTCACATAAGGTGTATACTTAGTTAATTATGTGGATGGCAGGACTGTTTCAGCTTTTGTTGATGCAGTTCTGCATTAAATTTTCCAAAACATTAGTATATTTGCAACAGCATGATGAGATGGTTTATGTATGATGCATATTATACTGTTTAGATATCTGTAATATATGACTTATTTAATATACATGAAATCTATTATATAAGCTGTGGTTGGAACATACTAAAAATGTGTACTTATTTTTGCTAAACTGTTATGGTTACTTTAATTCACTTGGTTTCCACTAAATACTTAATCGGAGGAAAAAAAGTCGCTAGCAGTGATTGGTTTAACAGTGTTAAAAATGTTTAGGCTTGTGATAGAATTTTATGTCTGATGAAGCGTAGGAGTACTACTCAAAAGCACTTACATGTTTTTCACTAAATAAATTGTTTGGTTTTATGCTGTGTGTGTCCTTTGCCTGCTTGGATTTCTTGCATTATATTTTTGGAGTCTGGTCTGGACTTTATCTTGTGCAGTGGTTTTGTTTTTGCCAATGACACATCTATGTTTAAGAAGGCAGTTGTTGTTACTGTTCCTTAACACTCATTTGAAGTACCTCTAATATCACAGCAAGAATATGACCGTTTCCTATTTACAACTATAGAAATTCTTCATACATGCTTACAAGCTTTGCTAAATATAGTCAGGATACAGAGAGCACTAAATGAATAAAGCAATGGGTAAATATACTGGTTGTTAAGACAATATTCATCAGGTAAGTTAGAAGAGGAAAAATGAAAACTATTTGGATTTATACTGTACTGTATGCAATACACATTTTCAAAAGCACAAAAAAGCTCCAGAGAAAACGCTTGCAGTGAGACTAACTTATAGAAGCAGGTTAGGATGCTATAAACAAAAAAAATCTGGCTTTTTTCCAACTTTTCTGAGATTTAAAAAAGTTCAGTTACAGACTTGCTGTTGCTGAACTGTTTGTAAGTTTCTTGGAGGCAATTTTTTGCTTGTGCTAAAGGGAAGTCTCTCTGTTGATCAGTGGCAGTGAAAAACATTGAGCAGCCTGCCTGCCCCTGTGGGAGTGGTTACTGACTTGAAACTGTAGTTTTATTGGCCATTTTGGGTCAATTCCAAACTCCTTCATCTTCCTCTCTTAAAACCCTCTTTTGTGCAGTTTTGCACGTTTTTGTGCATAGCGCAACAGCGGGCAGCACCGCCTAATTGGGTTTTAACTATTCCTGGCTCCACAAAGTCTGCTCTTCACTTTTTCCCTTAGAACTGCTCTATCTCTCAATTTAAACACCATATTCTCATTCTAAGGCCCTTCCCTGGTCCAATTAAGTAATCCTACAAGTTAGCACTATTAAAACCATAAGCACTACTTACTCTTATACTCTCTATGATTACCCTGTCCTCTATTGGTCCGTCTTAAATTCAGTTTCCCTATATTACTCTAGCATGTCCAAAGGTCAGTCAATGGTTTCCTCTCCAGTCCAGCTGGTGAATCTGGGAATTTTGAGGCAATGTTACAACTGTCTCATGTACACGGACAACCCTCTCCTCCTCCAAACAGGTTCAAATATATGTGAGAGATGCAACTATTTAGTCAAACTGGAGGCTGAGCTCTCTCATCTCAAAACTGGTGTAACCAGTCAGGAGGAGAAGATAACCTCACACAACACAATTCCAGTATCACATAGTCCCACCACATCAGCGAACCAAATACATAAATACATAAAAACATACTCGGAGGCTCTAAATAAAAATCTACCTAAGCAACAGAGACCTCCAAAGCAGACAACCAAGCAAACGCTACCTCAAAACAAAACACACACAACACATGGCCCACAAAGTCAGTGTGCCAAGCAGCCACAGCCCTTAAGGCTGAATAACACACCTGATACTCTTGTAATAGGTGACTCTATTGTCAGACACACTGACATCCCGCTCACCAGGCTGAATAAAGAGAAGGTCATGGTGAGCTGCCTGTCGGGTGCTAGGATCCTCCACATAACGCAAGCACTCAGGTCACTCCAAAGCAAATACAAATATGACTCAGTCATTGTACATGCTGGTGTGAATGACCTGAGACGTACCACCCTGGACTACATGAAAAGAGACATAGAGGAGCTCTCTGATCATGTAGCCCAGGCTGGTATGACCCTGACCTTGAGCAGTATCTTACCCTCAGCTAGAATGATGCCACAGTACAAAGACAAAATGATCGATTTTAACAATTGGCTAAAATTTTGGTGTCATTCAAAGGGGATCCAGTGCCTGTCAGCCTGGAATGACATGCTCGACAAGCCACGTTGCTTTGCTAGGGATGGCTTGCGCCTGTCACCACTGGGCTTTCGAATATTGGCTAAGGCTCTTGCCACTCCCATAGTGCCTTTTTTAGGCAAGGCTCAAAAGACAAACCCACCCCCATAGACAGCACAAGGAACAAGAAACTAAGGGTAATGCTGCTTAATGCCAGAAGTCTTAACCTCAAGATGCACGCACTCGAAGCTCTCCTCAGTATGGAGAACATCGATATCTGTGCAGTGACAGAAACCTGGTTCAAGGCTCCAGAGAGCACCCCAGCACTACCAGGCTATACCTCATATCATGCCTTTTGGCCCCAAAACCCGAACCGAACCACAAAAGGAGGGGGAGTTTCCATATTTATCAAGGATATTCACACCTCCAGGTTAGTGGCATTGCACGAAGTATCGGAGTACATCCATGTGCAACTAACAGTGAGCAAGACTGCTTTTCAGTTTATAGCATCTTACAGACCACCCTCTCAAAGTCAGGAATCCCACTCGGCTTTCCTGAAAACATTGGAAAACATGAAGATCTCTCTGAACACCATTATATTGGGCGACTTCAACTACCCAAACATTGACTGGGAGCACTACTCAAGCCCCAGCACCTTAGCCCAAAGGTTCCTGGAAATTATAAACTCAAATGCTATGGAACAACTAGTCACCACTCCCACAAGAGGGGACAACATACTAGACCTGATCATTACCAATATGGGGACTCTATGCTCCACACCAGAAGTATATCCCTCATTGGTAAGATCAGACCATAAATTAATTTCACTGGATGTCCACATCCCGACCCCACACCCAGCCCAGAAAACCACAGTGAAAAACTTCTCAAAAGTGAACTTCTCACTTCTCAAAACCAAAGTGGAATCCTTCAAGGCCCCAGGGCCAGTGGAAACTACAGCCCAAACTGCAGAATCTTATATAAATGCATTCTACGGACATCTCCAGGAATGCATGGATCATGCTATCCCAAACAAAACCTAGATCCAATCATCCAAAGGCAGGCGTCCAGTCTGGTGGACCCCTGCCATAAATAAACTGTACAACAGAAGGAGGAAGCTACTACATGATAGAGAAACATCCCTAATAGGGAAGGCATCTCTGATCAGTACTAGCAAAAAATTATGATCCCTCATAAAATCCTCCAAGGCCAGCTTCGAGAGAAAAATTGCACAGGAGACCAAAGACAATCATAAGGCTTTTTTCAGTTATGTTAGGAACCTGGGATGCAACTCCCAGACTTGTTCTGAGTTGATTCTAAATGACAAAAAATACACTGAACCCACAGACATCGCCAATATCCTGGCAGACAGGTTCAGTGCAAACTTCTCCACCCCCCCCACCCCCCAAAAGAGCAAGTATCTATCCCAGCAGAGGGCTGCCTCCCAAACATCTCTGATGCTCAGGTGAAGGCTGCCCTCTCCAAAGCAAAAAACACTGCTTCCATGGGACCAGATGGTGTCCCAGGTTGCATCCTACATGAACTCCAAGAGGAACTAATCCCTCAAATAAAACAGCTATACAATCTCAGCCTCACTACAGGATATGTGCCCACAGAATGGCATACAGCAACAGTGGTCCCACTCTACAAAGGTGGAGCCTCTACGGACCCTGGAAACTATCGCCCCATAAGCCTGACTAGCTTAGTCTGCAAGGCTATGGAGAGGATCATCATGGAGCTCATAAATAAAGACATTGGGGACCTACAGACACTAGATCCTACCCAGTTCGGCTTTATCAAGGGCAGATCCTTCCTTTTGAACCTGGTTGACTTCTTCAAAACAGTCACCAAAGCCATAGATGAAGGGAAGGTAGTCCACACTGCCTATCTGGACCTTGCAAAGGCATTTGACACAATACCCCACTCAGGCATCATAGATAAGCTATCCAGCTTAAATATAAACCCCAATGTTACAAGATGGGTTGCAAACTGGCTCAAAGACAGAACCCACAGAGTGAGAGTTGCTGGAGCCATGTCAGACTCGAAACCGGTCACAAGAGGCATCCCACAGGGTTCTGTCCTGGGACCACTCTTGTTCAGTATATACTTTTCCGAGGTACAGGCAAACGTGGGAGGACTATGGCTCACCAAGTTCGCAGACGACTGCAAACTGGGCGCCATAATTGACTCTCCAGCTGACACAAACATCCTTCAAAAAGGTCTCACAGAGACAGATAACTGGTGCCAGCGCCATGGTTTAAAGCTAAATGCCAAAAAATGTATAGTCATACCCTTTGGCAAAAACAATGTGCCCACAAATTACCACATAGGCGGAAACCCATTAAGTACAGAGAAAGTTATTAGGGACCTGGGGACCCAAGTTGATAGCAATCTCTCCTTTGAAAACCACATTGCCAAAGTGGTTAGAAAGACCTACTACATAGCCCACCTCATCACGAAGGGTTTCACATCTAAATCAAGAGAGGTAATCGTGCCCCTTTGTTCATCCCTCATCAGGCCCATCATAGAATACAATGCCCCTTTTGGGATGTACCTTACCCGACACCTCCAGCAATTAGAAAGACCCCAAAAGTATCTCACCAAGAGGATCAAGGGTCTCAAACAGATGCCATATGCTGCTCGGTTAAAAAAACTCCAGCTCTACTCAGTTGCATACCGCCTACTTCGAGGCGATCTATGCCTGACATACAAAGCTATGTCAAATCCAGAATTAATGGACATGCTCCACCTCAGTAAATCTAAATCCCTTAGAGCCACATGCTTGAGGGACTTGAACCTCAGCACAGAAATAAATAGAACTTGCTGGAGGGACAGGTTCATAACCCAGAGGCTCCCTTTGCTCTGGAATAGAATTCCAGTTCATGTGAGGCAGAGCACCTCACTGAATCTCTTCAAGAAAAATCTCGATAGGTGGATGGGGGATCGTAGGTTTGTCCCAGGAATTACTCCCGTGTCACTATTAGACAGAGGCACAGTAAACTAAACCTTAAAAAGGGCACAGTATACTCAAATCAAGGGGTGGCGTAAGCCATACAGAATCGGGCTAGGCTTATAATTGCCCCAGGGCAGATAG
The DNA here is from genome assembly GCF_019279795.1 of Protopterus annectens. NCBI lineage: Eukaryota > Metazoa > Chordata > Ceratodontiformes > Protopteridae > Protopterus > Protopterus annectens. Next base: position 587,461,761 of record NC_056726.1, on the reverse strand, counting down.
CCTAGTATGAACCTATGAACCTATGAACCTATAAGGAGCAAATCCATACTAAACAGGCTAAAAGGTTACTGAAGGAGTTAGAGTCTGGTATATATCACATGATGGATCCAAAAGGAAAAGTAGATGATTCAGAATCACAAAGCATATTCCTATGGAATGCAGCAAGTAGTATAGATGCATGTGTCAACAGGTAACAAAAACAGCAGTGTTCATGCAAACAACACTGGGACTGGAAGAGGTATGATGCATTATACAAAAGCTATTAAGATTATTGAAAAGATACAGATTTTAAATGCAAAAATGATGGACAATTGCATGATATGCAGATATAGACAGAGGTAGGGAGACAGAAGACAGCCTTCCTCCCTAACTGTAATATTGGAACAGGAGGGGAATAAAGGCAGAGGCAGGGTTGACAGCATAACTCTCAACTTTTGCCTCCAGAGGTATGGACAAATCAAAACATAATTGGCAAAATAATCCAAATTAGGGACACTTATTAAATGATACACTATTAACTTATAACTTCTCAAAATAATTTCAAATTCAAGGAGGGATGGAGCAAAAGTTTGAGAACAAGTTAGGGATGGAGAAGTGAGAGGTATGTCTGAGAGTCATGAAGTGTAAACTAAAGCTGAATTGTTAAGTTACAATCCAGCAAAGTAGTGGTCCTTGATATTTTAAGAAACTTCCAGAATTGCTTCATAGTACAAAGTGTAATTTGCTATATTGCTACCCTACCTTATCTGACGGCAACAACATAATTCTTGTGAGTAAAAGGGAAATAGTGGAAGCAAATTGTCCTGAGGATTCAGAAACAACTCCACTATTCATGGTAAGAGCTGTCGTAAAAAGCAGCTGACTGTTTATGTAGAGTGCAGCAAGTTGTGATTCAAAGACATGTCAGCCATAAAGAGGAAGGAGCTCATTACTGGCTAATTTGTATGTCTCTGAATTTATGCTAAATATATTGAGTGCAGATCAGCACTTTCCTGTCATTGTTAAAACTGTCAGTCCATGCATCATGTTAACACAGGCACTCCCCTTGTGCA
>NC_056726.1:587438209-587455709 GCF_019279795.1 Protopterus annectens | reverse complement strand
AGCCAACTCCAAATCCAGCTCCAGACAAGTGACAAGTGGAGTACCTCAGGGTTCAGTCCTGGGACCACTCTTGTTTGGCATCTACTTCTCTGAAGTACAGGCCAACATTAAGGGACAATGGCTAACAAAGTTTGCAGATGACTGCAAACTGGGAGCCATTATTGAATCCCCAAATGATGTGGATATTCTACAAAAGGGCCTTACAGAAACAGATGCCTGCTGTCAGAGCCATGGGCTCAAGCTTAATGCCAAGAAATGTATAGTCATCCCCTTTGGAAAAAAACATGTACCCATGAACTACCACATAGGTGGCAGGACACTAAACATCGAAAGTGTGATGAGAGACTTAGGGATACAAGTGGACAGTGGTCTCACTTTCGATAACCACATAGCCACAACAGTCAGAAAATCCTTCTACGTGGCACACCTCATCACTAAGGGCTTTTCATCCAGAAAAAAGGAGGTCATTGTCCCACTGTACTTATCCCTCATTAGACCCATTATAGAGTATAATGCCCCATTTGGTATGTACCTCACAAGACATCTGCAACAGCTGGAAAGGCCACAGAAATACCTCACTAAAAGAATCACAGGCCTAAAGCAGATGCCATATGCTGACCATCTAAAAAAACTCCAGCCATACTCTGTGGCATATTGTCTACTCAGAGGCGATCTCTGCTTAACATACGAGGCCATGTCAAACCCTGAGCTGTTGGATATGCTCCACTTAAAGAAATCCCAATCCCTCAGAGCCACACGCTCCAGGGATCTAAACTTTATCATCACATTGAACAAAACATGCTAGAGGGATAGGTTCCTGACCCAGAGACTCCCCATACTCTGGAATAGACTGCCCATACATGTCAAACAGAGCACCTCATTGGCCCCCTTCAAAAGGAACCTTGATGATTGGATGGGAGATAGGAAATTCACCCCGGGGATCATGTCAGTCACCCTGCTAGACAGGGGCCCAGAGAAGTAAATATTGTGGGAAAAAATTTCCAGGGAACTGTTATGGCTAGGCTTGCATAGGCCTTAGGGCCGCTAGCTTAGTACCAACCTATGAACCTATGAACCTATGAATCAAGGGTCCAGGGAAGTAAATACTGTGGGAAGAAATAGCCAGGGAATTGTTATGGCTAGGCTTGTATAGACCCTAGGGCCGATAGCCTAGTACCAACCTATGAACCTATGAGTGGCCCTAGTGTTATCACAGTAAGCATAAACACTCTCGGATTACTAAAAGTATTTTCCAAATAACCAGCCACAATAGAATGTAATAAAATATTTAATAAATAAAAATGATTTAAAACATATATACACTGAATAACCGATTTCAATAAACCACATGGTTTCATGCACTGGAAATTATGAAACTAACAGTGTAGGATAGGTTTCACACTGATTGAAGAAAACTCTAACTATCTAACTGTAGATCACTAACTGTCTAAAGATTAACTGTCCCTGTCTAATCTTATTAAGTCAGCAAGACAAGATGATAGTCTTACTTCTGCAAGCAGAATAAGAATATATGGTGACTCTTCGTGTTGTTGTCCTGTCCTCAGTGACTGGCATAGCAAAGCCTATTATTTCTGCTGATTAACTCTGGAAAACTCTGAGTGATTGCTACTGGTCTGAAAAATAACAACTACAACTACTGAACTACTTAACAACTGCAACTGCAACTGACTCAGCACCTGTTTCTTATAGCAGAATCTTTCAAAAGTCACAGATAGCTGTTATGAAAATTCTACTCTCTTATCTCAGACTTTTGAAAAGTAAACAAAAACAGCTGCTGTGGAGATTCCATTCTTTTCAGTTCTGGCACACGATGACATAATTCTAGCTCAGCTGACTGGCAAAATCTGCATTCAGAATTCTTTTTAAAAGACATGAACATTTGGTCAGCCAAAAAACACTGTTTGTTTCCAAAATTTTGCATAAACCAAAGCAACAATAAAAAAAATATAAACATATTTACAAAACTATAGCTACTTATGCTGGCTTACATAACACAGGGTCATTTTCAATTATTTACAAGTATTTATAAAACTGCAGCCAGGCATGCCAGCATAACTAACAATATCTGATATCCTCACAAAGGAGAAAATGCTTGGCCATCTAAATACAAAAAGCCATAAACAAATTAAATTCTGAGAAAATTCTGAGATATGTAAAATGTAACAGAAATCAGCAAAATTCCACATAACTTTATCAAAGAGGGTATGTGCTCTGTCACCCATGGGGATTGTAAACTAATTCTGGAAAAATCAAAAAGCGTAAGAAATAGGACAGCTTTTAGATAAGTATACAGTGCATTTCTGCTAACAATTTAATCTGTGTCAGTGGCAACACACTCACTTTTGGTGCTTGAAGATCAGAAGACTGTGTATTCTATTCCCACACCAGCTACTTTAATTAATTTTCCAATCCTGACACTGCAGTGCAGCATGCAGAGGATGCTCTCTTGAGTGTTATATTCTTCAGATAAAATGTTAAACCAAGATCCCATCTTCATGAATTGGTGGTAGCTTAGATGGATGCAAAAGATCCCATGGCACTTCTGAAAAAAGAATAGCATTTTGTATTGATATATACAATAGTTAGTATTTAAATATTTATATATTTACATTATTTAGATCTATTTACAAATTGCAATACATTATAAACTTAAATTTAAGCATCTCCCCCAGTCTTTTATCCACAACCAAAACATTATTGTCCATTTTCCATTGTATTTAATTTAATTTACTCTCGTTCCACAGTTAATTTCTTCACTTCTTCCTGTTTATATGTACCATAATAACCAAATTCTATTATGTCCATATTTATTTGTTCAAATTTTAACAAACTTTTTATCCTATTATCTTTACATATTTATTTCCACAAATATTAACTCTTCTACATTTCACAAACACATACTCAGCAGTCTCAAACTCTGCACATTTATTAAATATTCTATCTTGCTTTTTTTGTATGGCATATTTGTCTTAACCAGCAATTTTTTAATAGACAATTTCCATAAAAAATCATTACAGTCTTCAATCTTTTTATAGTCATTATATCTCATCATTTTGGCTTTTTTCTTATCTATTTCTAAATCTTTACATGGATCAATGCAATTAAATGCTTTCATAATATTTAAGTACCTTTCTGTCTATTTTTCTCACATATATTCTTTTTTATTTTCCATAACAGAATTTTGTTTTGATGCTCTTTCATTTCTTCACTGAAAATGCTTTTTCTTTTTTTAACTTCCATTCCTTCACACAGTTCTTTGTATTTATATTATACTATTATTTCTATCAAGTTTTTATTTTCCTTTATAATTCTTTTAATACCCTATATATGATTAAAGATGTTCCATGTACTATTGGGTTTGTTAAACCTAAGCTTCCTTGCTCTTCTTTATATACAGAATCCCTCTCTCAACTAGATTCAGTCTAGAGCCACATATAAAAGAAAATATAATCATCATTAATTCCTTTTCATACTTAATATGAATCATACAGATGTTAGCAACATAAGCAATTTTCTTATTACCATGGTGTTCAACAAGTGTGCTTTTTCTATATGAAAATCTATATTATTTTAAAAAAATGTCATATCCTTTACTTCTTTGAGTACTCTATCCCATTATTGTTGCCTGTATTCATTCTTTCCAAATATTATTTCTTATATACAGTATCGATATATTTTCATTAAAGTCAACACTTATCATACCTTCAAAACCAAATCCTTTACTTTTCTCCTTATTTATAATTAAATTAGTTTTTTGGTAATCTTAATTTTTCATTTACTTTTTCCATCCATATTTTATTTTTAACAATCAATACAATATCATCCACATAATTATACATTATTGTCAATTGTACTTCCTTCATCATTTTGTATCCATCACTACTTGACTGTTTATTAATTTCCTTCACTTTTACATTCATAACTAATGAGAAAATTACACTACTAGCTAGGAAGCCCTGCTTTATTCTATATTCTACTTTTATTTCTTCCCCAATCCAGCCATTTACATTTAGTTTCACATAGTTCCTTTCATAAGCAGATTGTATTACTTGCAACAGTTTTGCTTACATTATATGCCTGCAAAATTCCCCATAATGTTTTATATTGAATAATTTCATAGGCTTTGCTTATATCCCCTATCATAACCTTTGCTTCTACATTTTTCTTTATAATATCATCAGTTATGTCCCTTATTATACATAATAACTCTTGACTTCCTTTTCCTTTTCTTCTGAATACATTTTGGTCATATATTCTACACATTTTTTGCAACCTTTTTTGTTATTATTCTCATAACATTTTATAATCCGTATTATTCAGCATTATATGTCTCTAATTTTTTATCTCTTCTTTATTTCCTTTTTTAAATATAAATGTTATAACTCCTGTACATATCTCTTCTTCTTTAATTCCAGTTTCTAAGCATTCATTCATAACGTCTATAAAAAAATATTTTTACCACTTTTTCATTTCTTTATAAATGACATATTCAATTCTGTCCAGTTCTGTTGCAGAACTCATGTTAATATCTTTTAGAATTTCATTCAATTCTTTCATAATTGTTTTGTTCTAAATGCTCATTATCTTCCTTATTTAATTTTTCAGCTTTATAAATTTTTTCTATGTTTTCCTCTCTTTTAATAAATAATTCCAATACATACCCCTGGATTAATGACCAGCTATTTTCTGTGCAGGAACAATGTAGGAGCGGAACAGTGTAGGAGCTCCTGCATGGAAAATGGCCATCAAGCGATCCAGGAAAGTGTCGTTTTCATGTGCATGAGTGGCCCGACACTGTTCCTGCACAGAAAGCCATGTGGGATGGAAATCACCTCATTTTCTGATAAAAACCATGCAAATGAGGTGATTTTGCAATCCACGAAGCTGGCCAGACTCTGTGCAGGAACAGTGTCAGAGCAGAAATGTATTCACTTAGTAACTGAATACATTTTCGCATCTGAGCAAACGAAGGCAGGACAGCTCATGGAAACCATGTATTGCAGTTAAACACACATGCCAACGGCCAAATATAAGGCCATTGCCATTAATAAAGGTTTATATTTTTATAAAATTAAACTTTTTGTTTTGGCCAATCACTGCCGTTTAAGCTCAGGGCAGTGGAGCACAAATGGAATTGTACTGAAAATAAAAAAAAAAAAGAAGAGAAATTTATACGCGCATCTATCTAGATAAGATAAGTCTGCATTTTGCCATTATAGTCAATGGCATGCAGAATGTAAACAATATGAGGGAGCAGTGGCTGTTAAGGGGAAAGGGTCCATCTAAGTGCAGTAACTAAGGATGTACACACTGGGGTATGCAAATGAGGGGAGTTATATTGAATCACAGATGTCCTCAAAGTGTCAGCTTGCACCTAGCCATGTAGGTGCAGCAATACAACAGTGCAAGTATAAGAGTTGAATGACTTCATAAGGGGGTGTGTCATGCTTGCTGTAAGCTCATTGGAGCTCTGTGGCCCATGTTTTCCCTTAGCTAAGCACAGCTAAGGAAGGGGTTATGTCTGAGACTGTATTGTCTTATTTCATGAAATGCAGTGTGTGCTCGCATCCAGGGAGGGCCATTTCTGCTTAAAAGAGCTTACATTAGCTAAAAGGGTGTGTGCAGTGTGCAGCGGGCCAAAAACCAAAAATAAAAAAACAAAGGAAATAGCAGAACTGTATAGATTTGAGCACTGGGTATGTGCAGCTCGCCTCGGGGCTTATATAGGGAGGAAGTGGGAAGGGGAAACATCAGTAGGAAGGGAATCAAGGAGAACCAGCATAGCTGGCAGGTGGAATGTATCAGAATCAGCCAATTACACATACAGCAGCCCAGCACTGCAATATAAAGTATGTAAACACCCTACAGACTGTTTTTTTCCCACAAACTCTACACCACCGGTGTACACAGACAGGGGATTTTTAACTGGCAAAAATAACTAAATATGTTAGAGGCTGCTGCTGCTTTACTCCATCAATATGTTCTAGAGACTGTGGGTGGTGAAGAGGAGAATGCTGACAACCGACCCACAGCAAGGAGGAAGAGAAGAGTGTACAGACCCAGGCTAACCTACCAGGGCCTACATGAGGTGGAGATAGCATGCTATAGGGTGGACAGAGACATTCTACAGCAAATTGTTGAGCTGTGCCAGCCAGACCATACATACAGAACTAATAGAGGGGAACCCATCCCAGTGGATACCAAGGTATGTCTAGGCTTAAGAATACTAGCCACAGGTACCTTCCAAAGACCAACTGGGGATATCATGGGGGTCTCACAGTCATCAGCATCCAGAGTACTCCACCAGTTCCTGGATGCCATGAAACACATACCAATGAGCACATATATTTCCCCACTGTCCATGAGGTGCTGACCACACATATCCATCTCTTCCACCGTATAGCAAAAATACCCTGAAGTAGTTGGTGCTATAGACTGCATGCACATCCACATCAAAGCACCACCTGGTGAGTGGGGCAGGGTCTACATAAACCACAAGCGCTTCCCCTCCATCAACTGCCAGGTCATGTGCAATGCTCAGGGCATTATCATGAATGTGTGTGCTGGCAGCCCTGGGTGCTATTACGACTCCCACATCTGGCATTGCTCACAGCTGTATCAGGTGTTTGCCAGGGGGGACTTTCCATATGGTCATCTAGTGAGGGATGCTGGCTGTGAACTGGAGCCATGGCTGCTGACACCCATCAGTAATGCACACATGCCTGAGCAAGAACACCATAATGAGGCACATGCACAAACCAAGATCATTGTAGAGCAAGTGTTTGGGATTCTCAAGTCATGGTTATGCTGCCTTGACATATCTGGTGGAGCCTTGCAGTACTCTGCAGCTGCATGTACACAAATGTTCATAGTATGTGCCATGCTACACAATATGATCCTGCGGAAACAGCTGCAGCAGGAACAACACAGGGCAGGGCCACATAGCCCCCCACCACTGTGAAGGCCAGCACAGGAACAGATGGACTCAGAGGAGGAATATCCTGAGTCTGCCCCTGTAGTCAGAAGGAGGCATGCGCAGTATGCCCAGGCCTTGGCAAAAAGGCAAGGCATAGCACACACGTTGACACTGTAGGGACTCAGGGACTGATACCTCTCTCTGACTCGCACAGATAGTAAAAGGGATGCCAAACATGACACTACCTGAGACTTACCATGTACAGGGAGTGTACTATGTATCCAACATAGTATGCCCTCCACCACTGTCCTCAATACTGGCCCAGCAACAAGGTAAGTAATTCTTCATATCAATTACTGAATGGAGTAGTATGTTCTCATACTTGTATGTATGATATGGATGCAAGCATGCAAGGGAGTTGGTTGGCTGAATGGAATAGCAGCAGACAGCTATATGGGACAGCAGGAAATTCATAACAAATACTGGTGTCAACATACTAGGCAATGGATGTCAATGATGGTCACCTATCCACCACCAGCCTCACCCACTAGGACAGGTGTAGATGACCATGAAGAAAGGCTGGGCTAAGGCCCCCAAATGATGGCAAAGGTGAACAGCCCCCCACCAGACCTACATAGACATACTACAACAGGTCTGCCAGTTGCATTCCAGTTCTGAACCATAAGAAGTCTGAAACTGTAATATATGCTATTAAGATCTAACATGTGCAATCTACTGATATGCCTCCTGTCTGCATGATAGGTCACAATACAATATGAAATGGAAGCCAACAGAGTAACTGAAATACCAGTACAGTCATTTCAAATGTTAAAGTCTGCAGGTGTGCAACCACCCCCCCCCCCAGTCCCATGTAGAAATGCAGTAACAGATGGCCTGCAGCACTCTCAAATGGCCTACACTTCTCTGGAAAATGCTCATGCCTCACCCATACTGCCAATGTATGGAATGTCAGGGGGTCCCAACTAACAACCTAACAGTAAACAGAAAACAAATGCAAGGCCAGATTGACAAATGCCAGTAGCATGTATCCCCATGTCCTACTGCAAGGGCTGTGGATCAGGCCATAAATACTACTGGGATAAAGGCCCAGCTATAGGGATACCTCTGAGATATTGCTTACATAATGTTAGTTGGAGGAGAGAATAACAGAGGGGAGGGTGTAGAAGCACGGATGCCATAGAGTGTGTGAAGTTGAAACTCTAATGTCCGCCCATACTACTTCCAACTGCAAACCCATGACTGAAAAACCACAAAACCACTTGTAATCCACAATGTGAAGGTAAACTGACCAGATATATGAGTCCTGCCTCTAGATAACCTGGGTGTATCTGTACAGCTGAGAGGTATTGCCCCAGCAGCATATGGCCATTCCTTGAAGTTGAGAAAAGCACAAGGGGGTAACCCTAGCCAGCACACTAGCAAACTGCTGCACTACTTACACAGAACCAGCAGTCTGTTGTCTGTAGCTACACCTCCACAATGACAGGTGTGTGCCAGAATGTGTAGTTTATATGCCACACGATATGGGTCTCAGCAGCATTCATCTCATATTTCCTGGTAAATAACTGTGAGCAAAGAATGATAACTGTCAGTAGTCAATGAAATGACACATCACAGTGTAAAACAGTACATATGTCAGAATATCTATGCTACAACCAAACATGTCACACAAGCAGAACAGTATCCCCTGTATGTTAAGCCCATTGTGTCTCCATATTGGCAACTTATCTACAGATATCCTGCAGAAACAGTTTGCTAGATGTAGCTGTAGCACACAAAACCCTGAACTGGAGTCCAACCATCCCTGGAATGGACGCACACACTCAATATAGAAGGTCATACTGGGCATGCCCCTACACTTAGAGAAATGAAGCCCATGTCTCACAACACAGTGGACTACAGTTATTGGTTATTCGCAGCTGTCTGTGCACACACACCAAATTGTACACCATTGACACACACACATTGGATAGGAATACACACACATATCTAAGGCAAACACATTGTAATATATCAAACATACACACACACAGATGTGGGGAAGAGAAAGACGGACAGCGACAGGGAGAACACCATTATGAGGCCTGTCTCACCCACTACACATTCCATTGGCCTATATCACATGATGTGCTGATATAATTCACTGTAGAAATACCTTTGGTTAGCCCTCAGCCCTATAGTGTCACTGGTGCTTCTGATAACTGTTTTACTCTACAGCACAATTAGGTATCCATGTAACAGTTGTAATTTCAGCCCTGTCAAATGTAAAATTGTGCGTGAGTGTGTGTGTGTGTGTGTGTGTGTGTGTGTGTGTGTGTGTGTGTGTGTGTGTGTGTGTGTGTGTGTTTCTAGATGAATGTGGTTGAGATCATTCACACTCACTAAATCTCCTGCACCCCTCATTTGGCACCACTGCTGATGTTACTCAGCTTCAAAGATACCTTTGGACAGCTCTCTAACATATAAGCTCCATGGTGCTTGCGATGGCTGTGTAATACTATACTATAGTAAACTAGTTAGGTAGGGGGTCCAATCCTGATCCTGGCAACTGTATAAATGCGAGTGTGTGTATCCTTGTAGAAGCCTAATTTTGTGGTCATTCACACTTAAAACACATCCTGTACCCTTCCTTTAGAACTGCTGCTGATGTGACTCACCTTCCAAGATACCTTTGGACAGCTTTCCAACATGTAAGTTCTGTTGCTCTTGTCATAACTGGGTAATACTATAGTGTAGCAAACTAGTTAGGTAAGAGTTCCAATCCTGATTTTGGCAACTGTATAAATGTAAGTGCTTGTGAAAGAGAGTGTGTGCCTCTTTGTAGAAACCTGATTTTGTGATCATTCACACTTAAAACACTTCCAGGACCCTTCTTTTAGCACTGCTGCTGATGTGATTCACTTTCGAAGATACCTTTGGACAGCTCTCCAACATATAAACTCCGTGGCGCATGTGATAACTGTGGAATGCTATAGTGTAGCAACCTAGTTAGGTAGGAATTCCAGTCCTAATCCTGGCAGCTGTATAAATATGAGTGTCTGTGTGAGAGAGTGTGTGTATCCTTGTAGAGACCTGATTTTGTGGTCATTCACACTTACAACACATTCCTTAACCCCCTTTACCACTGCTGCTGATGTCACGCACCTTAAAAGATACCTTGACACAGCCCTCCAACATGTAAGCTCCATGATGCATGCAATAAATGTGGAACAATGTTAGTAACAATAACTACATAGGCATGGATTTGAATCCTATCCCTGGCATGTGCTTCTGTGTGTACATATGTATGTCCCTAGCTCAAAGATTTTGATCCAATTTACACCCAGTACACATCTCAGTGCCTGAATTTAGCAGTCCTGCAGATATCATCCACCCTAGAAGTACCTGTTGCCAGCCCTAAACCATGTAAGATCAATGGTGCATGTGGTAAATGTGTAACGTAATGGTCCCAAAAGATCGTTGCACAGAGGTTTGAACTTCACCCCTGGCAAATGTAAATGTGCATTTAGGGTAAAATACTTTTTGGAATCATTCACCCACTACATCACCCAATGCCAGTATTTACAAAGGCTGGTGATGTTCCTTACCTTAGAAGTACCTTGGGACAGCATCCATCAAATAAGCCCTGTGGCACATGCGATAAATGCGGTGCACTGTAGTAACAATACCTAGCTAGGTAGGGGGTTGACTGTCAGTACTGGCAAGTGTGTGTGTGTCATCAGTATCCTGTAAGGGGGTCGGTGTGATTGTGTAATAACAGGATCCATTAGAGGGTGGGTTTTGTTAAATTATTATGTTGAGGGCCTAGTATATGTCACAATATCCATATTACAAGGCCAATAGATGTCAAACATAGGAGAGGTTGGTGTACTCAATCCACAGCCCTAAATGTGACAGTATGGATTAGTGAACAATATAGGCAACCATTCTGTTACTTAGAGACCACTCTCCACCCACGTATCATACACACTTGGCTAGGCAATAACCACTATATTGGTAGTTCTCCTGCATATTGCCTCACAGATAGTACCCACAGTGTGATAGCAGTGGACTGCAAGCCTGTTGACCATAACAGTGCCACTGACATCAGAAAGTACTTTGATGTGTTAAATCTCCTGAATGAGTGTGTGCTATCAAGCAAGTAAAAGGACATGGCACCCTGTTTCACCCCCTCAGCAGTCCAATAAATGTATACAGTGGCCCTTTTGCCATGTTCCCCACTGGACACCTGCAACAACTGTAGAGTCTGCAAATGTACCACATAAAGGTAATATCATGCCTTATACACATGCCCTGTATGGACAGACACCACTAACTCCACTGAATACCCGTATCATACTGTCAATGTAGGTGCAATCATGACCTCAGTTACATAGCCAGGTCTCACCAAATGAGGTCAGGAATACTACACCAGAAGATACCAATCTGTCCAAACAACATGCCCCAGAGACCTCAAGCACAATTCCACATGTTATGGAATATAGATCACATACATGGGAAGCAATGCACATCACTGGTCACCCACAATAGAAACCTGGATGAGTGGATGGGAAATACAACACCCACCCCTGGAGACCACTCCATTGATTATACCCCTGAGCCACACTAGGGACTATTGTCAGGTGGCCTGATGCCAAGGTATTCCCTTGGGTTAGCCTTGTAGAGCCTTCAGGCCCATTCACCAACTACACACCTATGAAGCAATGACCCTGTGGAACTCAGTACTGGCAAGTGTGTGTGTGTGTGTGTGTGTGTGTGTGTGTGTGTGTGTGTGTGTGTGTGTGTGTGTGTGTGTGTATGTGTATGTGTGAATTGTAATCCCAGTGTGTTTGGTTGATGAATATCCCCTGTGGCTGTGGTTATTAGCTATTGGGGGGTGTCCAAACCAGAACATGTACCATTCTCCATTCTACAAGAGATGTTGCACATCAACATGTACTTAAGTACAACCCTCAGCACTATAATCTGAGGCATATGCAATCACTGTGTTACAGACCAGTAATTACCGTGCACATACTGTACCCTGCCTATGATATGGTGGATCTGTCACCACATTGCTATACCCTTTGGCCTTGCTGTAGGGCCAAATCCTGGTGACACACAGATGCCATGAACAGACATGGGATACAGCATGTGAGAACATAATCACTCAGCACTTCAGTTGTGGAGGGAGAGAGGGGTAAAGCTGGGACTGACTGTGTTGCCAAGACTGTGGCCAATATCTGTTGTCTCAGGATAGATATTAGCTTTGTGCAGTAACTTGCAGCACTTGTGTTTAATGCTGTGGAGGTTGTTGATGTAACTATCATGGCTGTTGTGACTTTCATCAGTGTCTGCTGCATCCGTGAGGGATTCAAAGTTGTGTTTGAGGTTAATAAGGGAGTTCAACAGTCATGGAACACAACCTTTCCCTGCAACAGTGTCCTCATTCTGATGTACACTTCAGTAATGGCAGGGGACCATCACATTGTCTCACAGTGTTTGGAGGACAGTGTCTGGATTCTGTCGGCTCTGGCTAGTATCATGCATTCATGTACCTGTTTGTAAACTGCCTATGTGTATGATTCCACAGTCATGCAGCTACATCCCATCGCCATGGGTGCAGTGAAAACATCCCACCCATTTTCATGGCTGCAAAGTCAGCTTTGGAGAGTTTTTACAGGTGGATATCTTTGTGGGTGATATGGCTGACATGTTAAGTTCCAGGCTGATTACAGCCTGTGTGAATCTCACCATTCAGGGATTGACATCTGGGGATGAGTGATGGTCCCATATATATGTGGTCAACACAGGTCATGGTTGTTGCATCCTTTACCATGGGTCAGTATGAGCTGGTCTAAGGCAATGGAAATGATAAATCCCAGAAGTGTTGGGCCACTGTACTGGAGATTGGCTACATTCCCCAGGTGATGGAGAGGTAGTTGAAGACTTGTACTATGTTAGTGTTGCATTGGACCGTCAGAGATGGCAAGGTGTTGAGAAATTACATTGACTGTCTGGGGACATAGATGTGGACCCATAGCAGGCTATGATCTGGATAACACCATAACCACAAGGTGGTTGTACCAGAAGTATCTCCAATGCATTATAATGGGTTGCTAGTCTGGAGGTTTTCTTATCCATAATGAATATGGAGACACCACCACCTGTGGAGGTGTGGTGTGGTCCATGTTTGGGGGCTGACAGATGTGGAATGCATCATAGCCTGATACTGAAGGTCTGATGTCTGCTGCTGTGAACCACCTCTCCATCACAGCAGACATGTGTCCTCCACTCTGACTGCTATGAGTGACTGCATCCTGACAGTTAGGTGTCCACTGTTGAGCAGCATGACCCTCAAATTGCACACATGTGTAGCTGTTATGGTGGTAATAACATTATGAACACTGCCTAATAAGTCACCATAAGGGTGGCAAGACACTTAGCCAGTACCTGGCAACTCAGTGGTGGCAGATGTAGGACATCCATGTCAAGTTATTGGGTTCTGTCAATTATGTCATCCCAAGCAGGGAGGTTCTGGATCCCCTGAGAATGGCACATAACACATAAGCCAATGTTGCAGTCAATCATCTGTTGATAGTATTACAGCATCATTCTGGGTGACAGCGGTACACTGTGCAGGGCTACTGTCACACTTGCCTGGACCACATAATCAGATAGTGCAACCATTTCTACTGTTATGTACTCCAGGGAAGTGTGTCCCAAGTCATTCACACCCACATGGATACGGAGTGATACACATAGTTGTTGTGGAGTGACATGAATGGCTGTGTCATGTGTTAGATTCTGGCATGTGATAGATATATGTCTGTTACCTGTTCCATATTCAACTTATTGAGTGAGATGTGTGTGCCTCAGTTTCGAGTTACCTATGATCACTGTATTGTGCAAGGTGGTTAACCTTAGGAGCTTAGGATGGAGCAAACTGAGCAGGTTAAATATGTGTCCCTTGGTATATACCATTTTGCGGCATCTGAGTGGGTGTCTGCCTTGCTGGTCTGTGCTGTTTGGGTAAATGTCCATTGAGTGCCTCTGGGAAGGTGGATGTGTGGCTTTTTCACTGTATGTCATGGCTGACAAAGTGGGTGTTATGGTGAGCTACGTGTTCCACATGGTGTGGTACAGGTGTTGATCTTATCATCTTGACCTGCTAGTCCAGTCTTTGCTAGAGAGTGCATACATCCACACTGGGTGATATATGGGTAACCCTCACAGGTCTGAGTGTTTGGAGTTTAGAGGGGAGGGTTGTCTTTGTACATGAGGCAGTTGCAACAGTGCCCCAGAATGGACACATGCACCAGGTTAATGAATAAAACTGCCCTTCAAACATGCAGGAGGGTTGGACATAAATAGTAAGTACTGGTGCTACATCTGTGATGAAAGAGTAATGCTGATGGCTGCCAGGTGTGCCGTACTTCTTGATACAATAGCCTGGTGAAGTGCCAAACCATAATGCTAGTTGAAGTGCAAGACAGAAAGAACTAGCATGATGTACTATTGCTGCTGTCCACCAAAGGGGATTACTCTACCTTGGTAGAGGCTGGATATACAGGTCAAGTACTGCTGTGTACATATAGCTACAGTGGATATAAAGGGTACATACCCCTGTTACACTGCCTGGTATTTGTGCAATTGGAACATGACACCAGAATAATTCATTTCATAACAATTCTCACCTGTAGTGTGACCTATAGCCTGTACAATTCAAATGAAAACATAGCAGTCTGGTCTGTGAAAACATTTGGAAATAATACTCAGTACAATAAGCCAGTTGAATGAGTGTGCACAGCCTTAAACTTGTGTGTGCACCTCTTGAGATGGTTACAGCGTTCATCCATCTTGGTCTGGACTCTAACATCATGGCACATCTTCACTTGGCAATAGTTGCTCACCTTCCTAGAAACATCTTTGATTGTATTGCAATAGAATTGGTCAGGTTAGGGGGCACATTCAAGATGAGAAACATTATGAAATGATTTTCTGTGGTCTGATTGTCATATAGCACACAAACCTGGCATTCCAACAGGGGTATGTGCACTTGTGATATCCACTGCATATCGGTGTTGATATAGCTGGTAGTGGTAGGCATGGACAGAGGCTCATAACACAGGTGGACACTTCTCCGATTAATACCTGATAATCATATCTACTCCAGTACCCACAACAGTGTAAGGGCAATGCAATCACCAGTAGCTGAACACATATATGTCTGTTGTATGCCCTGTCACTGATATAATACACATGTGCAACATGCATAACCTATTTACCTGGCTGCTTGAAACCCATGTGATTAGTTCTGTGCCTTCCAGCTGAACATATGCATACATACATGTGCTCAGGGGATACCTTGTATACATTTCTTTTGAATGTAAGTATGGCACACTGTATTCACAGTCTTGCTGCTCAATCATTCTTCTCAACTTGTTACAGCATTACATCTGGACAATGGCACACATAAATGGGTGTCAAATGGGATATCAGTATTGATACTATATTAATATAGCTGCACCATACATTAGTACGTTGACTGCACAGTAGGGTTTAATATCACTGTGACATAACACAGGTATATGTGTATGTGACTATAGATATCAGTCACAAATGTGCTCATTTTACACTGTACAGTTTAATTATATTAAGTCAATATATCACATGCAGTTCAACACACGTCTGCAACAGTACTCTACTAAGCACCCACCCTCTATAGGTGTCTTAGCTTTACAAGCCAAAGATGTGTCATACTCATATACACAGGTAACATGGATATGGAAAACATCCCATTAACTGGCCTAGAAGTGGCACAGTAGAAACTGTTTGACAGACACCCCGCAGTTGTCATATGTGAGCTGTGCTTTCACAGGTAGGTCAAGCTCATGAGCTGTGTTCCCACCTCACAACCTTGTAGAGCAGCACATCTGGACAATGTCTACAATGATGGGGGAATAAATAGAGACAGACTTTAAATATACCTGCTACAAACATAGGAAGTTCATAGAATGATACATTTAGCATTGCAGTGAATATTCTTAATGATGTGGAGTCTCAAACCCAAGTGTTTGTCATTACCTGATGACTTCAATCCTCAGTTATTTGCCAGTAAAGTGCAGATCTCAGGAGGAACAGACAAAAATGCATGATGGTAAAATGTGGACATTCTGTGAGGATCTGTGCAGTTGAGAGGTATGTCTGTGATATCTCCCACTGCAGAGAGGGCCAGATGCTATGGGCATAGCAGCTGTTTAATAGGACATTAGTACAGCATGTCTTGTTGGGACATATATTCCTCCAAACCATATTTCCATTATTACAGGCAACGTGCTAGATTAAATTACTTGCTTACATATTCCACTTACCTTTTTTCTTTCTTGTCATTTCCACTTTATGTCTCATTTACTTTCCTCTCTCTCCTTGTGCACTACATGGATAGAGCTGGTTTGAATAGGTGGCAGCATGGCTTTTGTAGGTGATGCTCATGACCAGGTGATGGCCTGTGCACCTATCGGGATTCCCCACTTGCTAATTGCATGCAGAGCAGCTGTGTAGTTCCTTCAATAGCCAATGTCATGGCAATACACTTCTATAAATGAGTACTCCATGTGGGCATTGGCCCTTTCCCTTACTTGTGAGAAAGACATCCTGGCGTTTTGTGAGCTAATACCTCTTACAAAAAGACTTGTGGAGACAAGCCAACTAAATGGTGGGGAAGGTTCAGGACTTTGGAGCAGAATGTGAGTATTGCTGTAATATGTTGGGAATAGTGCTAGTTTAACAGGGTTTGTCTGCACATGCAACTTCTGCATGGCTTTCAGTCTGACAAAGTTCTGTCACTGCATTGCTCTCAACTAGGGCCATCCACATAATGGCCACAGGTTAGCCTGTTATGCATGGGCTGTTCCCCAGACAGGTGTTGTCCTTGGCAAATCAGTAGCATTCTCTGGTGATTGCATTATGTAGATGGTAACATCCATTTTTTTTCTGACTTTATATCCCTCAGAAAAGATATGTTACAACAAACCCTGAAACACCAGCAACTTTCTCAGTGTATAACAGCAATATTTCATGTATGGATGTGTATTTGGGCTTCTGTCCACTATCTACGTCAGGCTTTGTCCAGATGTCATACAGTAGTAGGTGGATAGGTATACTGGTTTATCATTATTTACTGCAGTAATTCATGCTGAGGGGAATGGCTGGGAAACATGTTGAGGTCTGTACATTTCAGAAGTACGTGTATAGGGAATGCTCTTGGATGGCCTTGTAACATATTTTATGAGGGGGACAGTAACACATTTTTTATTTTTATTTAACATTTGTTGACACAAAATTTAAAACTAGGCTGTTAGAACATGTCAGACATATTACTGATAAGAAATATGTCAGTCTTATAGCTGTACAGTTGAATAAATCACACCATGGGGACAGTAGTGGGTCTCAAGGTACTGTTTCTGAAAATGTCTGTTCCTCAGTGTGATGATAAATTCATAAAAGGACAATTGTTAAGTACAGGCTTCAATATATTAATATTAACTGTGATACTTTATC